>NC_048577.1:16962288-17262288 GCF_013265735.2 Oncorhynchus mykiss
CTCCTCCTCCTGTGGTCCTTTTCAATAAACATATGCTGCGCCCTGTGCTTGAAACTAGCTCTGTATCCCCTTGTGTTCGTTACACCTATGCTGTAGAGCCATGGTTCTCAGGCAGCACAGTGCTGACCTAGGTCACATGGTCTGCAACACCTGGCCAGTGGGGAGAGAACAGGGCGCTTGTTTTTACCAGGGAGTTATGGAACAATTATAGAAGTGAGGATTGTGTTCTGTGGAATGAAAATGTGTATATTCTGAATAAGGAGGCCTATAAGTCATTTTAGATGATTTCCACTGTCTTTGTTCTTGATTTTTACTAATGTGCAGTATGTTTCATTTATCTTGATGTTTCAGGATTAATTCATCAAGATTCCATCTGTGAAATACTGTATCAGTTGGATTTCATATTGTCCTTTGCTTTCCCTTGGTTATTTTTGTATACATCTAACTAATACTTTTAGAAAATAGTTCTGTCCTCACTTGTCAGTCTGCTCCTCATAATTCACACCTTATCCTCCCTCAATTACTCCCATGTGTAATTTTGTTACCGACGAGCACCTTTCTGAAATGACTGAGCACTCATTTCACACTAATGACTGAGCACTCATTTCACACTAATGACTGAGCACTCATTTCACACTAATGACTGAGCACTCATTTCACACGAATGACTGAGCACTCATTTCTCACGAATGACTGAGCACTCATTTCAGATGGGCTTCAAAAGCACCAGTCTACCAGGGAAGTCATGTATACACAGGTTGCATCCCTTTCCCTATATAGTACACTATTTGTCACCAAGGCCCATAGGGTTCTGGTCAAAAGTAGTTCACTATGGAATAGGGTGCCATTCAGGATGCAGTCACAGTGTGAAAAGTTCAACTCTTTCTGAATCAGTGGGCTGATTCATGTGTTTTAGTTGGCAGTTTGAATTGGTTGATGCTGGGATGTGGAAAGCCTCACTTAAAGGCCTATGATCTTCCAATTGTCAATATCAACAGTGGGGCAATGCTTATGCTGTATGATGTAAATGAATATGGGTGTTGGGCAAGGGAATATGAATGGACTTGCACAATGCTACAATATGTAAATAATTATTGTAATGACCATCTGGTCATTTTTTGTTATTGAACACACACACACACACACACACACACACACACACACACACACACACACACACACACACACACACAATATACTGTATATACATTTTTTTGCCAGTAGTATGCTTCCTAAACAATGTCCACTATCAGGAATCAAGGTAAGACCCAGATGCAGAGATGACAAATTGACAATGGTTTAATATTCCAACAGGGGCTGGCAATAGACAGGTCAAGGCAGGCAGGGGTCAGTAAACCAGAGGTGGGGCAAAGGTAGCGGATGGGAGGAAGGTTCAGGGTCAGGGTAGGCAGAGGTCAACATTCCAGAGGTGGGTCAAAAGTACAGGTGGGCAAAGGTACAGGTCGTAAGGGAGGCTCAAGGTCAGGCAGGTGGGCTCAGAGTCAGGACAGGCAAGGGTCGAAAAGCAGGAGCTGAGATCAAAAAACGCTGGTTGACCTGACAAACAAGACAAACTGGCAACGGACAAACAGTGAACACAGGTATAAATACACAGAGGATAATGGGGAGGCTGGGCGACACATGGAGTGGGGTGGAGACCATCACAAGGACAGGTGAAACAGATCAGGGTGTGATAGTCCACTGTCATTACTCTTGCTCAGCACAACATAACAGCTTATGAAGCAAAATGACATCCCAAAATGCTTTTTAACATTAAACCATTGTTCCTTTGAAACAATAGCCAACAATAACCAACCTCTTAATACATGGAATAGTGTGTTTGCCCTTAGCTTTTTATGTTCTTATCACTGTCACTTAATTAAACCTATAAAAATGTTCCTCATTCATTCTCCATGTCTACAGATACAAACCCCAGAAAGACAAACTGCATGCAGGCTTTGAGTAAAAAAAGGATGGTATGTTAGTTTTACATTTTTCTCCCTTTGTTATCTAGACCAAACAAAATGAATGGTCCCAGGAGAACGCGCTAGCAACAGCAAGAGGATGTCGGCCCTTGGGGGCAGAATCCTAATGACTTGGAAATAAATATATAATATAACTCTAATTAAATATAGAATGTGATCCCTTCATTAATTATAGCAGGGAGACTGCTGAGATGAGTGTTTCCTCTCACATCGCACCAACACTGCAACCCTCTCTCATCATATTGGAGGAATTTGAGGAAGGAATGGGGGGTCTGGGGTATTAATGATGGATACTGTATGGGGTATTGATGGTGGATACTGTATGGGGTATTGATGGTGGATACTGTATGGGGTATTAATGGTGGATACTGTATGGGGTATTGATGATGGATACTGTATGGGGTATTAATGGTGGATACTGTATTGGGTATTGATGGTGGATATTGTATGGGGTATTGATGTTGGATAGTGTATTGGGTGTTGATGGTGGATACTCTATGGGCTATTGATGTTCGATAGTGTATTGGGTATTGATGTTGGATAGTGTATTGGGTGTTGATGGTGGATACTATCTGGGGTATTGATGGTGGATACTATCTGGGGTATTGATGGTGGATACTGCATGGGGTATTGATGGTGGATACAATCCCATGGGATATTGATGGTGGATACTGTATGGGGTATTGATGGCGGATACTGTATGGGGTATTGATGGTGCATAATGTATGGGCTATTGATAGAGAGATGGAAAATGTGGTGACAACATGGAGGAATGTATAGAGATTTTCATAGATAGGTCAAACTTCTTTAAAAGTTTGATTGTCACATTTCATAAACCAACCAACCATATGCTGTGTTAGACATTGTTGTCATCACAAAGTGCTCTAAGTTCAGTTGGTGCCCACTAGCTACAGCAAACTGTAACACTATAAATCTGATGTAATATAGACTAAATGTCTAAGTGACCCAGGTAACACATTCAAAAAGAAACTAAGCACAATGCTGATCTAGGATCAGGTCTCCCTCTTCCTTTAAAATACCAATTAGTCTTCTTGGCGTGGGTGAAAGACAAGCCTGGCAGTGCTTTTCTCTCAGTGTGTTATAGTGGGCCTCCATTCTGGGGCAGATCCACTCAGTTTCACTAGGTGGTGGAGCAATTAATCATACAGAGTGAAACTGGAAGGTGTGCTCTTTATTTTCAATTCTTGTAGACAAACTGATACTTTGGAGCGAAGATGTGAGGGAAAACATATTGTGTGAATAAAGTAGATTGACATGTAGATTGACATTATGGAGGTAATTAAGCCTACAAAACAGCAAAGTAACATATTTGAAAAAACTTCTTTGCATTTCCATACATTGAATGACTAGAGTATGTATTGTGGATTCTTTGCAGAAACACCACTTTCTTTCAGACTTTGAAATTACATTGTTTATTGCTGCATGTTGGCTTCTGAGGGACTGCATATATGCTACATTCAAGTTGACAACAGAGACCTATGAAATACAGAGTCAAATTTAGATTTTAGAATTTAGAATTTTGTTGCCGTGACAATCTGGCTAGCGGTTAGCTCCAGTACCCGTGTTAGTGTTTTCTTCATGCAGATCTCCTATAGACTGCCACATTGTTAGTTATTGACTCCCCTCCCCTTAGGGCCCCATTGCGGTTTGCACTTAATGACTAATGTATCTCCCCTCTTGAGGAATATCTCTTCTGAAGGGCTGGCCAGCTGTGATAATGTCATAAAAATTATTCCTGTGCTCACAGACACAGAATACTGTTCATGTATTATAAGATTGTAAGGACATTTGTTGGAATCGGAAACCGATCTTGGCAAGTTATCTGTATCTCAGTGGCAATATTGTTTTCTTTCATTTGTTGTTGTTGACCCTGGGTGCCCTTTGTGCTTCTGAAATTCTCCCCTAATCACTATATAGTGCACTACTTTTGACCCGGGCCCAAAGGGATCTGGTCAAAAGTAGTGCACTTCATAGGGAGTCATTTTGGACACAGTCCTTTGACTGAGAACACATTTGTATTTACAGCTACAACCTGGGAAATCGTTTCAGTGGAGAGGATGGGGATGAATGAGCCAATTGGAAGCTGGGGATGATTAGGTGGCCATGATGGTATGAGGGTCAGATTGGGAATTTAGCAAGGACACCGGGGTTAACCCCTACTCTTACGATAAGTGCAATGTTATCTTTAGTGACCACGGAGAGTCAGAGCACCCGTTTATTGTCCCATCTGAAAGACGGCACATTACACAGGGCAATGTCACCAATCACTATCCTGGGGCATAGGGATCGCCTTAGACCCGAGGAAAGAGTGCCTCCTACTGGCCTTTCAACACCACCTCCAGCAGCATCTGGTTTTCCATCCAGGGATCGACCAGGACCAACTATGTTTAGCTTCAGAGTCAAGCCAGCAGGATTACTCAGTCAGTCACCTCAGTCGACATTTTATTTTCCCGTTATGCTCGGCGGTGCAAGTGCACACAGAGGACTAACAATGGGCATTCTAATGACTCCCCACACTGATTAGCTTGATAATTTAATTCAAATGGAATAATCACCAAAAATAATGAGCAATTAAAACACAGTGTTTTGAAGAACTGTGCTATATTTGTCTTTTTAAAAGCTTTAAATTTGTCCACATTTCATTAAACTTTAATCATTATTCTAAAGCAGACTCAGAGGTCCAAGCATATGTAGGCAACAGTAACATCATATCATAATTCAATATACTGCATACAGATGTAGGATCTTAATTTGATCACTATTTTGTTGCTGATTTATAGGAATTCACTGAAAATCCACCATATCACACGGTTATATTAACAGTATTCGACATTTCATGTAGCATTCTTTTAGCTTATAGCTAACCACCGATCAAGCAACATTGTGGACTAAACATTCAAATCCTCTTTCTACAGGATTATGTTTGCAATGACTGAATATTGGTCAAATGAAGATCCTACATCTGTATGGAATCCTTATCCTTTAGTTTATGATGACGACTTATAGTCTTAATGTTTCTGATACTGCGTCTAATTAGGTTGTTAATGTCTTTACTGTAGCAAAGTTTGTTCGATTCCAACACATCCGGTACACATCCAACCTTGTAAACTCTTTCTCTTGTCTAAACTTTTGCTCAATCGTCCTCATTAAGCAAACAGCAAGCGGTACATGAGCTGCGTTGGATTAGGCTTTCATTTTTGCACCGTGCTCTAAGGCAATACGCGACATCAAGTAGTTGATGGTTAGATAAGGTGGTTAATGGATACTTTTGCCCTAGCTCATAAAGTTAGTTTTTTCCCCCTATCAGTTTGTAGCTTTTTTATTCAGAGAGGTGGAGGGGTGGGAGGAAGTTGATTAACCCCCTGTTCTTTCCAGTGACTGCATATTACAGTATATCTGCCAGTTTTATTTTCTATTTAATTTATGCGCTGCGATGGCTGTAGAACTAGATATTGACAGTATTTTCAGATGGCTCTCACAGGACTACAATTAAACAACTCAACAGAGTTGAGTTTCTTTCTTTCCTTCTCTATATGTCCTCCTCCTCCTACTTCTCCTCTCCTAATAATATGTGGTTAAACATTCTCTCCACTTTGATTGGTTTCTCAAATGATTGCCTCGGCTGGTTCATCAACTACTTCTCTTATAGAGTTCAGTGTGTCAAATAGGAGGGCTTGTTGTCCGGACCTCTGGCCGTCTCTATGGGGGTGCCACAGGGTTCAATTCTCGGGCCGACTCTTTTCTCTGTATACATCAATGATGTCGCTCTTGCTGCTGGTGATTCTCTGATCCACCGCTACACAGACGACAACATTCTGTATACCTCTGGCCCTACTTTGGATACTGTGTTAACTAACCTCCAGACGAGCTTCAATGCCATACAACTCTTCTTCCATGGCCTCCAACTGCTCTTAAATGCAAGTAAAACTAAATGCATGCTCTTCAACCGATCGCTGTCCGCACCTGCCCACCCGTCCAGCATCACTATTCTGGACGGTTCTGACATAGAATATGTGGACTACTAACACCTAGGTGTCTGGTTAGACTGTAAACTCTCCTTCCAGACTCACATTAAGCATATCCAATCCAATATTAAATCTAGAATCGGCTTCCTATTTCGCAGCAACGCATCCTTCACTCATGCTGCCAAACATACCCTCATAAAATTGACCATCCTACCGATCCTCGACTTTGGCGATGTCATTTACAAAATAGCATCCAACACTCTACTCAACAAATTGGATGAAGTCTATCACAGTGCCAATTGTTTTCTCATCAAAGCCCCATAGACTACCCACCACTGCGACCTGTACGCTCTCGTTGGCTGGCCCTCGCTTCATACTCGTTACCAAACCCACTGGCTCCAGGTCATCTACAAGTCTCTGCTAGGTAAAGTCCCGCATTCTCTCAGCTCACTGATCACCATAGCAGCATGTGCTCCAGCCGGTATATCTTACTTGTCACGCCCAAAGCCAATTCTTCCTTTGGCCGACTTTCCTTCCAGTTCTCTGCTGCCGATAACTGGAACGAACTTCAAAAATCACTGACGCTGGAGACTCATATCTCCCTCACCAGCTTTACGCACCAGCTGTCAGAGCAGCTCACAGATCACTGCACCTGTACATAGCCCTTCTGTAAATAGCCCATCCAACTACCTCATCCCCATACTGTATTTATTTATTAATCTTGCTCCTTTGCACCCCAGTATCTCTACTTGCACATTCTTCTCCTGCACATCTACCATTCCAGTGTTTAATTGCTATATAATAATTACTTCGCCACTATGGCCTATTTATTGCCTTACCTCCCTTATCCTACCTCATTTGCACATACTGTATATAGACTTTTTCAACTGTATTATTGACTGTATGTTTGTTTATTCCATGTGTAACTCTGTGTTGTTGTATGTGTCGACCTGCTTTGCTTTATCTTGGCCAGGTCGCAGTTGCAAATGAGAACTTGTTCTCAACTAGCCTACCTGGTTAAAAAAAGGTGAAATAAATAAAATAAAAATAAAAAATAAAATAAAAAATGAAATAAATAAAATAAAAATTGTTTGGCACTGGCTGGGTTCTTTTGAATTACGGCAACTTGGCTCATTAAAAGTCAGACTAGACTAATGGATGTGTAGAATTCTATGACTCAACTGGGCTGCAGGTCTGGCCTGGGCTGGAGGTCTCTACTCTACAGAGAAAGATCATCTCTCTTTATCTCTCACTCTCTGTTTCTGTCAGACCAGCCCTCTCTGCTCCCATTCAACTTAGTACGAAGTAGTTGTGATTATCCTGGACATTCATGTTTCATCTCCTCCCCCTCTGTAGGCCTGAGGAGAAGCCTGGTTTAGAGCTGTGTGAGGTGAATGGTAAAATCTAAATGGTAAATCTAAATATTTTAAAACCAAGAGACAGGCGCTTCATCATTAGATAACCACTGATAGGGGACTCATTAAATACATTTTCCTCCCTCTTCCTAAAATAGTCCAAACTTAGTTCAGCCCGCATACTATTCAGTCCCAAGTACCGATTCAGTTTGTACCCATAGTCAAGCCCTCTGTCTTATATGATGTAGGGCTAATGGAGTGGGTATGAAGTTGACATGAAATAAAACAATGGAAGTGGTGGTCATATTGACAACGTCATGTTGTTCAAGAATGATGACCTTGAAAATGATGTTGCAGTTCCGAAAGGCATGACGAAATACTGACCTTCCTATAGCACCTCTTATTTATTAGGTAATATCATGCTGAACTAATAGAACCTGGCCATGACCCCAGTCTCCAGGGTGTCTCATGGGGTGTATTAATGCACTTGTACATGTGTGAAATAGGACGAATATCAGCACCGACCAAATTATTATTATTAGATATACTGTAGTCTTAAGAGTGTATTCTATTCTCTCACTGGCCTTGTTCATTTATCAAACGAGGGGCCAGGAAAAAATCTCAAGAGCGTTTTCTCCCGTCAAGGATAGGATGCTTAGAAGACAAGTACAGAGTTATGGCATTTTCTTGTTTGATATCATCCCTAGTAAAATAAAATTAAAATGAAAGGTATCGCTGTTCTTTTGCCTTGCTAGGGGTCTGTGTCAGCGTGCTGTGTGAGAGTGAGTCACCCCCTTAGAAAACAGTATTCAAGCAATACTCAGTAACTGGTTTCAGAGATAAGGTCTCCTTCGTTCACAAAGGGGATAACTCAATCCCTGATCTTGTTAGAGAGCTTTTAAGGGATAGAGATGATCAACAGAATCCCAGAGTCCGGCCTCCTGTTTTTATCTTGCGGACACCATTTTCTCTCTGATGGCTCGCCTTAACCAACAGAATCGGCATGGGAAAGATGACATTTGGCATTCTATTAGGAATCAGATGAAAATATTGTACAGCTTGCCAGCCACATACTGTAAAGACTAGGGCAAAGCTGAACTGTCTGACAGTCTGCTCGCTCAGATGTTTAATTTGAGCTAGCCATGTAGCCTTATCGACTACTATTGCTGTGGGGTTTACAATTCAGTCCTTTAGTTCAACCATTGTGACTTGTGTATCTTTAGCAGTGTGTAGAAAATGGTACCTGTCAGTGGTCGACCATGGTCCTGGCAGGTCCCTTCTTGTGGGAGTTAAAATGGAAATTTAAATACAAAATGAATCATGCAGATGAAATGTTTTCAGCTTTCGTGGGCCAGGGCCTGAAATGAAAATCAATGCGGTGGATATTGAACCGTGGCCTCCCCTGAGAGAGCACAGAGATCTGAGGATGCCTTAAATACCTGCAGTGTATTGATGACTGGATGTAACGGCTCTCTGTCTTTGTCTCCAGGTCTGGCAGGGTAACCTTTAGAAATGTACCAATTACACCAGACTCAATGCTGATGTACAGTATCACATGTGTAAAACACCTATAGGTGATTATGTTGATTCAGAAGCACCACTGGAGATCATGTACTACAGCAGGTAGATATTAATTCTGTTGAATTTTTTTCAAGTACCATAATGTACCCATGGTTACCACCTAGTTTCCTAGTAAATACTAGGTAAATACCACTGGAAAAAGTACTGTGAAATAAAGTACTAGAAATAATTGGTCAGAAATCTGTTTTCGAGGTCTGTTTATTGAAGCAGTTTTGGGTCATTTTAGGAAGTCTAATGATTCCTAAGTCAATTAAAATGTATTGGTCACATACACATATTTAGCAGATGTTATTGCGGTGTAGCAAAATGCTTCGTGTCGACTGTAGAGAGACCCCTATCGTTGCTCCACCCCACCCCTCCCTTCCTTTTTAAAAAACTTCTTGCTGTACTGCGGGGTTACTGTACTGGAGAGATATAGTTTGTCTCTGGTGCATTTCCTCACATGTTTGTGTTAGTGCTGAAGCATCTTAGAAGTAATTTCATGTAGCTAAGTACTTCTGTCACTAATTAATACGTTATTACCGTTTAAATAATTACCAATGTTCAGAAACCTGATCAGTTGGTATGCTCACTTAATCTGTTTTTCAGGATTCATGTAGTTGTTTATTTCACTGGACAATCTGTGCCAAAGTGACAGTAGCTATGAATGGTAGTACCTTTGGGATTGGAGCCTAGTTGGTACCCAGTTGATTTGATTTGACAGTTGGTACCCCCCCCCCCCTTCTCCCTAAAAAGCATAGCAGTAATAATATCACCATGTGTCAATGTGCAGTGACAAAAATGTCTAGTGACCAAGTGTTTAAGGAATATACCATCTTATACCGTCTGTTTCCATTCTTAGACTGTGAAAGATAATTTGCAATATAATTTTAGAACCAAGGGTTAAATGTGCATTTTACCTGGGTGTTACTTGCCATGAAATCACCTTGTCTCTCTCGAATGCTTGTAAGTTATAATTTTGGCCTCTGAATCAAAGTGATTATATTCCATCATAAAACACTATGTGTGATAAAGAGAGGACTGAGGCACGAGAACCCGTAAGGTCTCAGACAGTTTACACCATTTACCGTCATGTACTCCAACACCTACAATGCAACCCTCTGTGCAAATTGACAAGTTATGCTAATTCAAAACCATAAATCAGCTGAACACAACACAGCTCTTGATTAGGAGGTTCAGAACTGAACTTTTAGTTTAGAATAATAGTCACTGCATTAATGTACTGCGGAATCTCAGAAGAGTACGTCATGAGGGACAAGGCATGATACGGTGTTCATTGCCATGTCATGCTAACTGCTAATGTTTTCCAACCATGCAAATGAATTAAACACGCATATTAATTTAGCTTTACTGGGTGTGTCAATGATAACATCTGTTTTCCTTCAGGAAGAAATAAAATCCAACAATGCAATGTAATGAGACATGGGGAGAAAGTTCCCTGTATTGCTCTGTTCCGTACTCACACGGTAAGGGTTCTTATGTCATCCTGTCATCCTGATAAACTTGATCTGAAGGACAAATATTGTCAACAAGTAGTTTAGACAACTTTCAAATCTGACGTAGTTCAAATCTGTTTCACAAATCTAGTTTTCTCTAAATCAGCCGTGGCAGATCAGCCAGTTGTCAAATTAATATGTAAACCTGAATAAGCAGTTCATTTTTTTTTCATAGTCAGAGTTTCAATTCACAAAACCAGCTATGAGTGGTGAAAAATGGGGGAACAATAAACACTGAAACGACCGCCAAGGTTAAAGTGCTGGGGGTCAAGAGTCAGTTGAAAAATGGCTCAAAGTGGTGCAGGAAGGATCCTTTCTGGAGCCAAATAATGTGAATCATAGTCATTGCTGCAGTGAAAGATGAGGAGGAAACATCATCAGAAAGTGAAAAACAAGTGGAGAGAGGGGAGACGGAAGTGGAGCAGGTGGTGGGATGGAGAGGATGGAGGGAACAGGGGAGGGAGGAGATGGTTGGAGAGATGAGAGAGAGAACAGAACAAATTGGTTTGCACCTCCAACGGGTATTGGTAGTTCAGATTGTGTAAGAGTTGGGAGAAAATGTGAGAATTTAAGGGTTATGGTGTTGAGGTGTGTGATGAAGGAGGAGTGATAAGGAAAGCTGGAGTGATGGCAATCAGAACTGAAGAAACTTGTTTGGATCTCCTGCGTCATTCTGTTTGCTGCCCGCCTGCCGGGGATCCTGAGAGTGGGAGCAGGAAACAGAGGTGTGAACAGCAAAATAAGTCTGTTGAGGATGCACTGAGAAGACCACTTTGGCTATGACAAAAGTGTGGGAACATCACCATCAATGGTGAGGATATGATAGGAGCAGTCAGAGAGGGAGAGAGTGGGCCGGGGTTCAAGGTTGTTGCCTGGAAAGGAGTAGAGTGTTTTTAGAAGTGAAGAACGATACTTGAGGCAAGAAAGGCAATAAACGTGTTTTGACATTAGACAAATGTGATGTAACATTGTCTTACACTGTTGGATGAAGGACTCAATTAACTTGAAATCGGTTCATGTTTTGCTGAAGCTTATTGTTCCGATAAATCAAATAACATTGTGTTTGTCACATGCGCTGAATACAACAGGTTCACCTTACAGTGAAATGCTTACTTACAAGCCCTTAACCAACAATGCTTTAAAACGTTTTTAAAGAAATGTTAAGCACTCATGAAAATACAAGTGTCTTACATCGTTTAAAAGCTTACCTTCTTGTTAATCCATCCGCTTTGTCAGCTTTACGGCGAAAGCACACCATGTGATTATCTGAGGACAGCCCCCCGCATACAAAAGCATGACAAACATTTTCCAAACAAGCAGAGGCATCACGAAAGTCAGAAATGGCTATAAAATAAATTACTTACCTTTGAACATCTTCCTCTTTTTGCAATCCCAAGAGTCCCAGCTACATAACAAATGGTCCTTCTGTTCGATAAAGTCCTTTATATCCTAAAAAAGTCTGTTTAGTTGGCGCGCTTGATTCAGTAATCCACCGGTTTCCCTTGTTCAAAATGCATACAAATGAATCCCAAAGGTTACCAATAAACTTTGTCCAAACAAGTCAAAGAACGTTTCTAATCAATCCTCAGGTACCCTAATATGTAAATAAACGATAACATTTAATACGGAGAATAGTGTGTTCATTACCGGAGATGAATAACGAAGTGCGCCCTCACCGACCAGCGCCACAATACTATAGCCAAAATGGGAGCCACTTCGAAAAACTACAAATTCTAGCTTATTTAAGTAAAAAAAACAAGCCTGAAACTTTTTCTAAAGACTGTAGAGGTGAAAAAATGATTGTTGTCTATCAACAATGACAAGACACCGGGGTCTGACAAATTGGATGGAGAATTACCGAGGATAATAGCAGACAATATTGCCAGTACTGTTTGCCACATCTTCCATTTAAGACTACTAGACAGTGTGTGCCCTCAGGCTTGGAGGGAAGCAAAAGTCATTCCGCTACCTAAGAATAGTAAAGCCCCATTTACTGGCTCAAAAAGCCAAACAATCCACCTGTTACCAACCCTTAGTAAACTTTTGGAAAAAATTGCGTGACCAGATACAATGCTATTTTACAGTAAACAACTTGACATCATACATTCAGCATTCTTATAGAGATGGACATTCAACAAGCACAGCACGTACACAAATGACTGATAATTGGCTGATAGAAATTGATGATAAAAAGATTGGGGGCTGTTTTTCAGTGTGACCTTTGACATTATCGATCATAGTCTGCTGCTGGCAAAACTGATGTGTTACAGCTTTACCCCACTGCTATATTGTGGATAAAGAGTTACCTGTCTGACAGAACACAGAGGGTGTTCTTTAATGGAAACCTCTCCAACATAATCCAGGTAGAATCAGCAATTCCCCAACACAGCTGTCGAGGCCCATTACTCTTTTCAATCTTTCCTAATGTATTGCCGCTGGCTTTGAGGGAAGCCAGAATGTTTATGTATGCGGATGACTCCACACTATACACGTCAGCTACTACAGCGACTGAAATGACTGCAACACTAAACCTCAACTAAATTGTGTAATAAATAATGTGGAAATTGAGCAAGTTGATGTGACTAAACTACTTGGGGTTACCCTGGATGGTAAACCAGGTCAAAACATATTGATACAACAGTAGCTAAGATGGGGAGAAGTATGTCTATGATAAGGCGCTACTCTACCTACCTCTTGACAGCACTGGCAGCAAGGAAGGTACTACAGGCCGTAGTTTTGTCGCACCTGGACTACTGTTCAGTCATGTGGTCAGGTGCCACAAAAATGGACAGGAAAATTGCAATTGGTTCAGAACAGGGCAGCATGGCTGGCTCTTGGATGTATACAGAAAGCAAATATTAATAATATCCATGTCAATCTCTCCTGGTTCAAAGTGGAGGAGAGATTGACTTCATCACTGCTTATATTTATGAGAGGTATTGACATGTTGAATGCACTGAACTGTCTGTTTGAACTACTGGCACAAAGCTCGGACACCCATATATACCCCACAAGACATGCCACAAGAGATCTCTTCACAGTCCCCAAGTCCAGAACAGACTATGCAAGGCACACATAACTAAATAGAGCCATGACTACATGGAACTCTATTCCACATCAAGTAAATCATGCAAGCAGTAAAATTAGATTTCAAAAATAGATACAAAAAAACACCTTATGGAACAGCGGGGACTGTGAAGCAACACGAACATAGGTGCATACACACACACACAATAGCATACACACACATGTACACATGTATTTAGTGCTGTATATTTGTGGTAGTGGTGGAGTAGGGGTCTGAGGAATGTATTGTAATGTTTTTAAAATTGTATAAACTGCCTTAATATTGCTGAACCCCAGGAAGAGTAGCTGCTGCCTTGGCAGCAGCTAATGGGGATCCATAATAAACACAAACACAAATACAAATGACCAGGCTTTCAAATCACTTCATGGCTACAGACGTGAGTTCTATGGGTCGGTAGTCATTTAGGCAGGTTACCTTAGTGTTCTTGGATACAGGGACTATGGTGGTCTGTTTGAAACATGTTGATATTACAGACTCAGTCAGGGACATGTTGAAAATGCCAGTGAAGACACTTGCCAGTTGGTGAGCGCATGCTCGGAGTACACGTCCTGGTAATCCGTCTGGCCCTGCGGCCTTGTGAATGTTGACCTATTTAAAAATCTTACTCACATCGGCTATGGAAAGCGTGATCACTCAGTCGTCCGGAACAGCTAATGCTCTCATGCAAGCTTCAGTTTTACTTGCCTTGAGCATAGAAGTAATTTAGCTTGTCTAAATAAAGACAGTACACTACAGTTTATTAAGATGTATTTTATTGAACAGGCCTATTCAAAATAATAAATGATACACTCATCAGCAGTTGAATGCCTTCACCATATGACACCCATAGAGAGCGATTGTGAAACATTTTAATACACAAAATATTTTCAGTCCTTCTCTCATCTCCTTTGTACAACCACAAAGTATAGTACTGTTACACACTGAGAGGGAGAGCCTTGGATCTCAGCAGTTTGTTTGTGAATGTAATACATTCATTGCTGCTCTACTCACATTCAAGCTGAAGGCAATGTTTAGTCACTTCATTAAAATGGGACACAAATGGACAGTCCTGCAGTTTTTGCTCCATTTGACTCTGAGAAGTTCAGCTGGCTTTGCCCTTGTTAGACCTACACTAAAGATCCAGTGTCTTTGAGATTCTCTACTGGAAAACAAGGGCGATGTGAAATTATTACAACTCATGAGAGATATGATGAAGCCAAACAGTTAATATGTATGTGAAGAGATAGATTTGTAGTCTTCAAATTCTAAACTAAAGAACTATGCTAATATAATCAATATATGAGTAAAGAGCATTACATTGGCTTGCTTGAAGACTCAACTGAAGAACTCTGATTATGCAAAATGATCACAACTCTCAACTTACAAAAGATTGAGAATGACACAAAAAAGTGTACGTCTGTGTACTTGGAGTTCATTATGTCTCTGTCCATTCCACTTTTGCCTATATGACAGGGTAAACAGAATGCATTGACATTCCCATTTCAAACCCCTTGGTAAACGGCTCACACCATCTGTTCCCAAATCTAATGAATTACCTTTCAGGGGAATACATGTTGAAATGCCATGGCTCCCAGTTTGCCAGAGGCATGGAGCATCCAAAGCCTTTCTCCCCATGTTCCTGGCATGGTTTGTGGATGGTCAGGATGTCAGCAGTTGGTGTATGGAAGTGGCTTGGTTTCATATCTCTCTCTGAGAGAATTACTCAGACTATCAGATTGGATTATAGAATTGACTTGGGAGTGTAAGGCTGTGTAAAACCATAGACATGCTAGATAACCCCACCCTTGATGTTGTCTCGATGTTGTCTCCAAAGTCTATATTGTATTAATTGAGTTTATCCTTCTCTGAATCTTCTGATCATTAAAACAAACATATACTGTATGTTGGCAGGACGCGTCTCAAGAACCTCAAATGTGTCTGAGCTTGTAAAGAGACTTCCAAGAATGTGCATTGGTGTGTGTAGCACTGGAGAAATATAGAGTGGGTTTAAGATCATTTTCAACTCTGGATGGAGATACGTTTTTGTGATATTTAATGCATTAACACAATATTCACCCTTTGAAATTGACTAAGGAGTAGAGGGGAAGGGAGAAACTACTCAGAGAGGATGTAAATGTGGTTTCATGTGAGAGAGGACAGCAAGGAGATGGAGGACACCCTCAGGTGGTTGGCAGAGATGAACAGGAGGAGAGGAGTCTGTGTCCAGCATGATAGACGGACAGGGGGAAAAAACAGAGAGCGTAAAAATAAAAAATAAACGTGTTCAACTGCACAAGCATCATCTGCATAGCAGTGATAGAAGGCATTTGGGAAAGGCAGCGAGATGGCCCAGTGAGTTGGCGTCAAGTGACAAAAACAGAGGGTCGAGACCAGAGCCCTGGGGTGCGCCGCTGCACAGATGTTAATGAGCAGAGTGATACTCTCCAGGAGGCCAGAGGAAGTGAATGCCATCGGAAGAGTGGAGAGGAGAGCAGGCCTACTGGCAGGTTCAGAGATCTGCACCACAGCGGGTAATTGAGAGCAAAGACCTAAAATAGTATTTTACGACGGTTTTAAAAAAAAAGGTAAAATGATTGTACTGTTCACCCCTATATGTTGAAGAACATAGGTGTCAAACTCTCTCTTGGATATTTCCCCCCAGTATTAAAGTGACAAATGGCAATTAAATCACTGATATTTCATGACACTGCATGAAAAGCTCAATTGAGCAATCCCCAGAGTGCTTCCACAACAACAACAACAACATTAACATTTTACAGTATTATCACAATCTTAAAATCATTATTCATTGTTTTCTTTTTAACCAGGCACTGATGCAAAGTTAGGGAGGGTGCACTGAGATACAGCACCATCAAGGTCCACATTGAGATGAGCGAATTATCAATGCAATTGACTAAATGACAGAGCGGATCATATCCCTTAAACCTCCTCTGTGACAGGTGTTAGCTTGAGTGACAAGTCGCAATTATACCCCAACTAACAAGAGACACTCACCTAGAGTAAAACTAATTAATTCAAAGGAGATTTTAAATCAGGTAAAAAGGAATCAAAACCAAACCAAAAGTCTGTTTTATTCTATGAAAGTCAGTCACTGTATAGATGTAAATCACAGTTTTGAATGTGTTTTAGTGACAACAAAACTCCAAAGTTACTCTAAAAACAGAACTTCAAAGTTACTCTAAAACTCTTCAATCTACTTGAAATTCCTGCAGCCTTCAATACACTTTTATTGCTGATATCAAAACATAGTTGTGAACATCTGAATTCTACGAAAACCAGCAAGGAATGTCTCAGGTTGTGATCACACTCATTGCGATGCAGCATATTCTTTTTGATGTCAGCTGCTTTGGAAGTGCCACCGACTCGCAGTCACACGACTGGTTGCACTTGCCCTCTTAAGGCGCTCCTGTCTTTATGTCTCTGTCTCGCAAGACTTGGAAAGCAGGTGTTTGACAGCTGATGGGTCTAGCTAAGTCGGGTAAAGAACCCTCCAGATCCCAGTAATGAGGTACATGAGAGGGATTGTGTCGTTCTCCTTCATTTGACTTTAACACAAAAGTCTTTTCACAAAACTGTTTTGATTTTGTCTTGTTTTTTTTTGTTTCTTCTACTTTGAGGCTAAAGAGAAGCAAGTGTCTCAGAAAGGTCTCATAAGGTCTCAAGGATTATTTTTCATTGCCTTTCATCTATTTCTGGTTGAATGCACACAACAATGAGTTTTTTAGTGTAGCTTTTTCTTTGCTGTGTTTCCAGACTAGGAAACCAGTGACATTTAAATTAGGCGATCATGGGATATTGAATGGCTGATTTGTGGATAGTATGGCTGGATGGGTAATGCCATTTGACATAAATCTCTGATCCACATCAAAAAGAGAATAATCTATCTTTCATACTGCATTATATGCCCTTAAATGTTGAGTGCTGTTATGATGTCATGGACATTTAAATAACTAAACAAACTCAATCCTAATCACCACATCTGTCATTGCGCAACCATAATTATTAAAATAATTCCATTACGCATCACCCACACAACAGATTCTGCTGTGAAGAAGTAAAATGCAAAGAGTAAAACAAAGAGTAAAAAAACAATGTCAGATTACTGTATCTTGGCTAATCCTCGTTGGACCCTGTTTAACCTCTAGCGACGAGCAATCCCGTATCCGGGATCTTAAGTATAGCCTCGAGCTCATTAGCATAACGCAACGTTAAATATTCATGAAAATCGCAAATGAAATAAAATAAATATATTGGCTCTCAAGCTTAGCCTTTTGTTAACAACACTGTCATCTCAGATTTTCAAAATATGCTTTTCAACCATAGCAAAACAAGCATTTGTGTAAGAGTATTGATAGCTAGCATAGCATTAAGCCTAGTATTCAGCAGGCAACATTTTCACAAAAACAAGAAAAGCATTCAAATAAAATCATTTACCTTTGAAGAACTGCGGATGTTTTCAATGAGGAGACTCTCAGTTAGATAGCAAATGTTCATTTTTCCAAAAATATTATTTGTGTAGGAGAAATCGCTCCGTTTTGTTCATCACGTTTGGCTGAGAAAAAAAAACGAAAATTCAGTCATTAAAACGCAAACTTTTTTCCAAATGAACTCCATAATATCGACAGAAACATGGCAAACGTTGTTTAGAATCAATCCTCAAGGTGTTTTTCACATATCTATTCGATGATAAGTCACTCGTGGCAGTTTAGTTTCTCCTCTCTTCAAAATGGAATCATGCACGCACCTGGAGATTACGCAATAGTTTCGACGGAGGACACCAGGCGGACACCTGGTAAATGTATTCTCTTATGGTCAATTTTCCAATGATATGCCTACAAATACGTCACAATGCTGCAAACACCTTGGGGAAACGACAGAAAGTGTAGGCTCATTCCTTGCGCATTCACAGCCATATAAGGAGACATTGGAACACAGCACCTACAAAATCTGGGGTACTTCCTGTTTGAAATCTCATCTTGGTTTCGCCTGTAGCATCAGTTCTGTGGCACTCACAGACAATATCTTTGCAGATTTGGAAACGTCAGAGTGTTTTCTTTCCAAATCTGTCCATTATATGCATAGTCGAGCATCTTTTCGTGACAAAATATCTTGTTTAAAACGGGAACGTTTTTCATCCAAAAATGAAATACTGCCCCTAATGTTTCAAGAGTTAAGGTACCTGTGGGCGGCCTCCCAGGTCTCCCTTGAGCGTCTCACCCAATCGTCCACCACAGGAGCCTCGGTCTGGCTCTGATGCCATGGTACCAGAACCGGCTGATAGTCCAACACACTTTGGAAGGGCGACAGGTTCGTAGAGGAGTGGCGCAGTGAGTTCTGGGCCATCTCTGCCAGGGGATATTCTTCACCCACTCCCCTGGCTGGTTCTGGCAATACAACCGCAGAAACCTACCTACATCCTGGTTCACTCTCTCCACCTGCCCATTACTCTCAGGGTTAAAACCCGAGGTAAGGCTGACCGAGACCCCCAAACGTTCCATGAACGCCTTCCACACCCTGGACGTGAACTGGGGACACCGATCAGAAACAATGTCCTCAGGCCCCCCGTAGTGCCGTAAGACGTGAGTAAACAGGGCCTCCGCATTCTGTAGGGCCGTAGGGAGACCGGGCAAAGGGAGGAGATGACAGGACTTAGAAAACCGATCCACAACGACCAGGATCATGGTGTTGCCCTGTGATGGTGGCAGATCAGTCAGGAAGTCAAACGACAGGTAACTTCCCTCTGGGCAGGTGCCTAGGAGCCTTGCACTGAGCGCACACTGAGCAGGAGGCCACATAAACCCTCACGTCCTTGGCTAAAGTGGACCACCAGTATATCCCACTAAGACATTGCGCCGTCCTACAGAACCCCTGGTGACCAGAGGAGGGGGACGTGTGAGCCCACCAAATCAGCCTGTCTCTAACCTCCAACGGAACGTACACCCATCCAGCTGAACACTGTGGTGGAGTAGGCTCAACATGCAATGCTCGCTCGCTCGATGTCTGGGTCCACCTCACAGGTGCCACCAGACAAGAAGCCGGGAGGATGGGGCAGGATCGATGGCCCGTTCCTCCGTATCATATAGTCGGGACAGTGCGTCTGCCTTAGTGTTCTGGGAACCTGGTCTATAGGAGATGGTGAACCTAAATCGCGTGAAAAACATGGTCCACCTTGCCTAACGAGGGTTCAGTCTCCTCACTGCCCGAATGTACTCTAGATTACGGTGGTCAGTCCAGATGAGAAAAGAGTGTTGAGCCCCATCAAGCCAATGTCTCCACACCTTCAGGGCCCTGATGACAGACAGCAGCTCCCGATAGTCATAGTTTCACTCCGCCGGGCTGAGCATCTGAGAAAAGAAAGCAATATCAGTTCTGTTATACTCACAGACAATATTTTGACAGTTTTGGAAACTTTTCTGTTTTCTATCCAATACTAATAATAATATGCATATATTAGCAACTGAGACTGAGGAGCTGGCTGTTTACAATGGGCACCTTTTCATCCAAGCTACTCAATACTGCCCCTGCAGCCATAAGATGTTAACTCAACAAGTTTCATCTTCTAAGTATTTTCCGCTTAGGAGAAATGGCCAGGTCGTGATTGGTGATGTTTTGTACATTTGCAATAAGATATTTGCCATCTGGTGGAATTTGACTAAATTTGAAAATTTTATAAAACGGAAACCGAATGTCCGAGAGACTTCGTTCGATGACTTCCTGGAAGATCTGGCTCCGGTGCATGGCCCGCCGCCGTCGGCAAATTTGACAAACATTTGCGGTCAAGTAAGGGATCGTACATTTGCAATATGGAGTTTCTCATCGATCATACAGCAAATGCCAAATATGCCCTTCATGTATGTAATGCTTTTGTGTTCGGGTCACTGTCCTCAGTTAATCACATGGTGTGCTTTCGCCGTAAATCCTTTTTGAAATCTGACAAAGCGGCTGGATTAACCTGTTAGATCTCTAGGGGCGCTATTTCATTTTTGGATAAAAAACGTTCCCGTTTTAAGCGCGATATTTTGTCACGAAAAGATGCTCGACTATGCATATTCTTGACAGTTTTTGAAAGAAAACACTCTGAAGTTTCAGAATCTGCAAAGATATTGTCTGTAAGTGCCCCAGAACTCATTCTACAGGCGAAACCAAGATGATGCGTCAACCAGGAAATTAGCAGAATTTCTGAAGCTCTGTTTTCCATTGTCTCCTTATATGGCTGTGATTGCGCAAGGAATGAGCCTACACTTTCTGTCGTTCCCCCAAGGTCTTAGCAGCATTGTGACGTATTTGTAGGCATATCATTGGAAGATTGACCATAAGAGACTACATTTTCCAAGTGTCCGCCTGGTGTCCTGCGTGGAATTCGGTGCGCAATTGCCAGCCGCTTGTACTTTTCCATTTGATATAGGGGAGAAACCATGCGTCCAAGAACGATATATCAATGAAGAGATATGTGAAAAACACCTTGATGATTGATTCTAAACAACGTTTGCCATGTTTTCAGTCGATATTATGGAGTTAATTTGGAAAAAAGTTCGCGTTTTGAGGACTGAATTTTCGTTTTTTTTTGGTAGCCAAATGTGATGTATAAAACGGAGCTATTTCTAATACACAAAGAATCTTTTTGGAAAAACTGAGCATCTGCTATCTAACTGAGAGTATCCTCATTGAAAACATCAGAAGTTCTTCAAAGGTAAATGATTTTATTTGAAGGCTTTTATGTTTTTGTTGAAATGTTGCGTGCTGGATGCTAACGCTAATGCTAACGCTAAATGCTACGCTAGCTAGCTACTTTTACACAGATTATTGTTTTCCTATGGTTGAGAAGCATATTTTGAAAATCTGAGATGACAGTGTTGTTTACAAAAGGCTAAGCTTGAGAGATGGCATATTTATTTCATTTCATTTGCGATTTTCATGAATAGTTAACGTTGCGTTATGGTAATGAGCTTGAGGCTGTAGTCACGATACCGGATCCGGGTTTGGGAGATCAGAGAGGTTAAGGACATGGATATTGCTTTGTGAGGCAGCCACTGTGACCTAGACACAGACACCTACTGTAACGTCTGCTTCCAACTCACACTCTCAAACACATAGATCGCCTGAACGCAGCTTACTCTCCAGATCCCAATCACCTGACATCTGATCACCTGTTCACACACGTATATCATTATCACACACTATTTAGTTCAGTTCTTTGCACCCCATCATTGTGAAGTATTGTTTGTTTTGTGACACACTTCTATGCGTAGCTCTGTTTTTCCTGTAATTTAATCCTCCCTTGTTTTTGCCTGCTTCACTACCAATGCCTTTTGCCTATAAACTGCCTGTCCTTTATCGGATTTCCTGTTATCAACATATTGCCTGATCTCCAAGATGACGTTAATAGCAATTTCCCTGCCTGTACTGTTGCCTTTTTGGACCCCCTGTGTATGACAGTCTGCCTGCCCCTGAACCCAGCTACCTACCTCCTCCTGTGGTCCTTTACAAATAACCACTGATATGCCCTGTGCATGAAACCAACTCTCTGTCTCCTATCGTTTTGATTACACCTACTCCATTTGAACACACACAAACACATACATATTTAACATTACATTTTAGAACACACACACAAACACACACACACACACACACACACTTATGCCTTGTCTATTTACAATCTCTTCCATATCCGTGGCAATATGAGTTAACAAAACAGTTTCTCTTCACACAGACCAACCTTATTAATAATTCACAGAGATAATGCATTTCTCTTATCTGCCGGACTGTCTGTTCAGCTAGGTTGAATATGGCCTTATGCTCTGCCTCATGCAGATTCATCATGATAATTTTCCTTTTTGCGTTATATTTAACCTCCATTTGTTAAAATGCAATTACGACACTTCTCAACCTCATATTCATCATCTCCAGCATCAAACCAGTGTCTACATACTGTATGTGATAACAGCCCGTTTTAAATTGTTTAATTGGGTGAAACATTTCAGGTAGCCTTCCACAAGCTTCCCACAGTAAGTTGGTGGATTTTGGACCTCAATTCCTCAAGACAGAGATGGTGTAACTGAGTCAGGTTTGTAGGCCTCCTTGCTCGCACATGCTTTTTCAGTTCTGCCCACAAAATCTCGGAAGGATTGAGGTCAGGGCTTTGTGATGGCCACTACAATACCTTGACTCTGTTGTCCTTAAGCCATTTTGCCACAACTTTGGAAGTATGCTTGGGGTCATTGTCCATTTGGAAGACCCATTTACGACCAAGCTTTAACTTCCTGACTGATGTCTTGAGATGTTGCTTCAATATACAGTGCCTTGCGAAAGTATTCGGCCCCCTTGAACTTTGCGACCTTTTGCCACATTTCAGGCTTCAAACATAAAGATATAAAACTGTATTTTTTTGTGAAGAATCAACAACAAGTGGGACACAATCATGAAGTGGAACGACATTTATTGGATATTTCAAACCTTTTTAACAAATCAAAAACTGAAAAATTGGGCGTACAAAATTATTCAGCCCCTTTACTTTCAGTGCAGCAAACTCTCTCCAGAAGTTCAGTGAGGATCTCTGAATGATCCAATGTTGACCTAAATTACTTGTGTCATGCACAAAGTAGATGTCCTAACCGACTTGCCAAATCTATAGTTTGTTAATAACCAGACATTTGTGAAGTGGTTGAAAAACTAGTTTTAATGACTCCAAACTATGTGTATGTAAACTTCTGACTTCAACTGTATCTCTTCTTCCTCACTTCCAGACTTCATCTGACCTGAACTCTTCTTCAAAGTGCTCACCATTCCCCAACTCAAGGCTGTCATGGTCATTGATAACAGACTGTGTCTCTTCTCCTCCAGGAGCATCCATCCCATAGGATCCCTGATGGCTAACAATACAATAAATAATGTCATGGTCATATCCTGACATAATGTAAACACTATACATTACCCTCTCTCCCTCAGTGACATTGATCTCCACTCGTCTCCCCTACACATTCCAAAGCCATCTGGCACCTACAGATAAACATTAACTTCTGATCTAAAAATCAGTCTCTTTCATTCCTTAGATGATATCCTTCTGAGTATAACAATGTTCCAAGTTTACCCCAGAATCTAACAGTGTTTAAAAATCACTTCTTTTTTTTTTTACTTTGACGATGTCATTGAGTAAAACCTTTTAACTGTATATATATATTTTTTACAAATGTGTATATATAGGAAATGCGCTTTTTTACAGTGTGAGAACCTTTTATGTCTCTATTTTGGTTTGGTCAGGGTGTGATTTGGGTGGGTTTTCTACGTTTCTTCATTTCTATGTTTTGGCCGGGTATGGTTCTTAGGGACAGCTGTCTATCGTTGTCTCTGATTGGGAATCATACTTAGGTAGCCCTTTTCCCCCTCCTTCAGTGTGGGTAGTTTAATTTTATTAGTGGCACTATAGCCCTGTAAGTGTCACGGTTGTTTCTTTGTTAGTTGTTTTGTTGGCGACATTTTAGATAAAAAAGGAAAATGTACGCCCACCACCCTGCACTTTGGTCCACTTCTTTCGACGGCCGTGACATTGTGTTGACGCTGTTATTGTGCAGTAGATAATGAAAATGAAGTTGAAAAGTTTTGTTTTTCCTTTAACTTTCGATGTAATAAAGAGGCCAGTAGTCAACCAGGTGGCTCGACAAGTGTTTCTCCTCTTTTATTATCAAATGCCAAAAGTACAGGGGGATGAGAGAGACAGAGAGAGAGAAAAGGGAGATGGAGGAGGATTAGAATAAGTATTTTGTTGGGGACACCATATGAACATTACTAACATGAGTGAAAACCTGAGCCGAGGCAGGAATGATGGTGGATTGTGACCCCAAGGTTAGAAGCAAAAATCACATCTTCATGATTTAATTTGTTTTACCGAGAGGCACTGGAGCTTGTTGTGTTGTTAATGGTGTCATCTCTGACTCTCTCTTTCTCTTTGCTCACGGCACTGTTTTAGCTGTAGAATGGAATTGGAATGATCCATTTAATACTTGAGGATGGGTTCACAACCTCTTTCCTCATATAGTCCCAAACTCTCTCAATCAACCGCACACTGTGGCAAGAGTGGTAAAGGTTTGCGGCCCTGGTTCCTAGCTTCTGGTCCATCAGAAGGAACCAGACTAGCGGAAGGTTGCCAGATTGTATTTGTCTGAATACCACTTTTGTGTTGTGCGGGTGAATCAGGGCAGGCAGGGTGTTCTAAAATAAAATAAATGCCCAGGATGGTTCCGTTACCATGGAGTTTTGCTAGTCTCTACATAATAGAATCTCAGGAGAATTTCAATTGCCTGAGCATCATGGTGGATGTGGAATTTTACTGGGACTGTGAATCTAAAGAATAGGGGAGGGGGCAGTGAATTACAGATATAGTTTCTGAAATAGTCTTGTTTCATGCATGTAGTCATTATAAATCCATGTTCTGCGGCTGGTACCTGTCTTCATGTGATTACATATACCTGAATGAACATAGGGTCATCCGTCTCCCCTCTTCTCTCTTAAAAGATAGGGATTTGAGAACATATTAATAGTTTATAACTCTGAAAACAACATGATTGGTACTCATTGTTAATAGGACTATATAAAACATTCAGTCTATTCCCTAAAAACTGACTTAAGACTTGTTTCGTTATTACAACATCATACAGAACACACATTCATTGTAAGGACCGACGCTGGAAAAGAGAAGCAGGTATGGGGAGTTGAACATTTAATGTGGAACAGACATTGAAAGAGACAGGAAGAGCGTTAGAACCAGGTAACAAAATTACAAACAAATATTAATCCTGAAGCGGGGAACAGAGCAAGGGAACAGACAGATATAAGGGAGGAAATAAATACAGGTGATTGAGTCCTTTGAGTGCAATGAATCGCTGATGTACGTAACGAGGGGAGCAGGTGTGCGTGGTGATGGTGGCAGGATAGCATAATGCTGGGGAGCCGGCTGAAGCATAGACGCCTGGCGAGCCAGCTGAGGCGTAAAACCCTGGCGATCCGGCTGAGGCCTGACTTGGGATGGGCGCCTCCCGAGCCAACCGGTACAGGAAAATCTCTCGAGCCAGCTCGGGCATGGATGCCCGGGAGCTGGCTTAGGCACCCCCGGTTCCAACGGCGCTGCCCCCGGACCCGACTTCACCACCAACCGGAAAGCCAGCACTCCCCGATGCTTCGTTTGATGGCTTCAGGATTCTGTAAGGACCGACGCTGGGGAAGAGAAGCAGTTACGGGGAGTTGAATATTAATTGTGGAACAGACATTGAATAGCGTCAGAACCAGGTAACAAAATGACAAATAAACATTAATCCTGAAGCGGGGAACAGAGCTAGGGAACAGACAGGTATAAGGGAGGAAATGAACACCGATGATTGAGTCCAGGTGAGTGCAATGAGTCGCTGATGCACGTGACAAGGGGAGCAGATGTGCGTAATGATGGTGGCAGGAATGCGTAATGCATGTGAGCCTGGCGCTCGAGGAGAGCAGGAGCAGGTGTGACATTCATAGAGGAAAGGAAATGGTCCTGTGTAATGTATGATAAATGTAGCTAAGTAGGCTACACATGACCTGTCTGAAATATACGTTTTGACAAGGACAGACAATTTCACATTGTTTCAGCTAGTGTGTGAATCTACTTTAGATTCAGAATGGTCTTGTGCAGACAGAATTTAATTCCTCATCATCACTACCCTGTTTATTGTGCAAAGGCACAATACAAAGAGACAGCAAGTCGGGACAATAAACGTACTGTAGATTAAATCGGAAATATTTACACAACTAATTACTTTCAAATGGCTCCCGGTAAACAAAACGTCAAGCTCCCGCAATATCACCACCAGAGTGGCTAAAACATTGTGTGTGTCCCACCACCATAATGATTTAACTCACAACCAATTTATTAATTGGTTGTTATTTCAAATGGTGTATAGTGGATATTCAGCTAGTGGGATATACGCTGCACCGGCAAGAGAGAACAGGGGGGGGTGTATCTTTTGATACACTATTTGCCAAGAGAGTTTTCAGCTATACTTTTGGTGGCTGTTTATTTACTGGCACTAAGACCGCACTGCGTCAGCTGTATAAGGAAATAAGTAAACAGGAAACCGCTCACCCGGCGGCGCTCCTACTGGCTGAAGGTTTTAATTCAGGGAAACTTAAATCAGTTCTACCTCATTTCTATCAACATATTTATTGTGCAAACGAGGGAAAACAATCTAGATCACCTGTACTCCACACACAGTGACACGTACAAAGCTCTCCCTTGCATTCCATTTGGTACAGTGCCTTGCGAAAGTATTCGGCCCCCTTGAACTTTGCGACCTTTTGCCACATTTCAGGCTTCAAACATAAAGATATAAAACTGTATTTTTTTGTGAAGAATCAACAACAAGTGGGACACAATCATGAAGTGGAACGACATTTATTGGATATTTCAAACTTTTTTAACAAATCAAAAACTGAAAAATTGGGCGTGCAAAATTATTCAGCCCCCTTAAGTTAATACTTTGTAGCGCCACCTTTTGCTGCGATTACAGCTGTAAGTCGCTTGGGGTATGTCTCTATCAGTTTTGCACATCGAGAGACTGAATTTTTCCCCATTCCTCCTTGCAAAACAGCTCGAGCTCAGTGAGGTTGGATGGAGAGCATTTGTGAAAAGCAGTTTTCAGTTCTTTCCACAGATTCTCGATTGGATTCAGGTCTGGACTTTGACTTGGCCATTCTAACACCTGGATATGTTTATTTTTGAACCATTCCATTGTAGATTTTGCTTTATGTTTTGGATCATTGTCTTGTTGGAAGACAAATCTCCGTCCCAGTCTCAGGTCTTTTGCAGACTCCATCAGGTTTTCTTCCAGAATGGTCCTGTATTTGGCTCCATCCATCTTCCCATCAATTTTAACCATCTTCCCTGTCCCTGCTGAAGAAAAGCAGGCCCAAACCATGATGCTGCCACCACCATGTTTGACAGTGGGGATGGTGATGAGCTGTGTTACTTTTACGCCAAACATAACGTTTTGCATTGTTGCCAAAAAGTTCAATTTTGGTTTCATCTGACCAGAGTACCTTCTTCCACATGTGTCTCCCAGGTGGCTTGTGGCAAACTTTAAACGACACTTTTTATGGATATCTTTAAGAAATGGCTTTCTTCTTGCCACTCTTCCATAAAGGCCAGATTTGTGCAATATACGACTGATTGTTGTCCTATGGACAGAGTCTCCCACCTCAGCTGTAGATCTCTGCAGTTCATCCAGAGTGATCATGGGCCTCTTGGCTGCATCTCTGATCAGTCTTCTCCTTGTATGAGCTGAAAGTTTAGAGGGACGGCCAGGTCTTGGTAGATTTGCAGTGGTCTGATACTCCTTCCATTTCAATATTATCGCTTGCACAGTGCTCCTTGGGATGTTTAAAGCTTGGGAAATCTTTTTGTATCCAAATCCGGCTTTAAACTTCTTCACAACAGTATCTCGGACCTGCCTGGTGTGTTCCTTGTTCTTCATGATGCTCTCTGCGCTTTTAACGGACCTCTGAGACTATCACAGTGCAGGTGCATTTATACGGAGACTTGATTACACACAGGTGGATTGTATTTATCATCATTAGTAATTTAGGTCAACATTGGATCATTCAGAGATCCTCACTGAACTTCTGGAGAGAGTTTGCTGCTCTGAAAGTAAAGGGGCTGAATAATTTTGCACGCCCAATTTTTCAGTTTTTGATTTGTTAAAAATGTTTGAAATATCCAATAAATGTCGTTCCACTTCATGATTGTGTCCCACTTGTTGTTGATTCTTCACAAAAAATACAGTTTTATATCTTTATGTTTGAAGCCTGAAATGTGGCAAAAGGTCGCAAGGTTCAAGGGAGCCGAATACTTTCGCAAGGCACTGTAAATCTGACCACAATTCTATCCTCCTGATTCCTGCTTACAAGCAAAAATTTAAGCAGGAAGCACCAGTGACTCCGTCTATAAATAAGGGGTCAGATGAAGCAGATGCTAAACTACAGGACTGTTTTGCTATCACAGACTTGAGTATGTTTCGGGATTCTTCCGATGGCTTTGAGGAGTACACCACATCAGTCACTGGCTTTATCAATAAGCTAAATCACTTCTATGCTCACTTCGAGGTAAGCAACACTGAGACATGCATGACAGCATCAGCTGTTCTGGATGACTGTGTGATCACGCTCTCCGTAGCCGATGTGAGTAATACCTTTAAACAGGTCAACATTCCAACGGCTGCAGTGCCAGACAGATTACCAGGACGCGTGCTCCGGGCATGTGCTGACCAACTGGTAGGTGTTTTCACTGATATTTTCAACATGTCCTTGATTGAGTCTGTAATATCAACATGTTTCAAGCAGACCACCATATTCAATGTGCCCAAGAACACTAAGGCAACCTGCCTAAATGACTACAGGCCCGTAGCACTCATGTCCGTAGCCATGAAGTACTTTGAAAGGCTGGTAATGGCTCACATCAACACCATTATCCCAGAAACCCTAGACCCACTCCAATTTGCATACCGCCCAAACAGATCCACAGATGTTGCAATCTCTATTGCACTCCACACTGCGCTCCACACTGCCCTTTCCCACCTGGACAAAAGGAACACCTATGTGAGAATGCTATTCATTGACTACAGCTCAGCATTCAACATCCTAGTACCCTTCAAGCTTATTACTAAGCTAAGGATCCTGGGACTAAACAACTCCCTCTGCAACTGGATCCTGGACTTCCTGACGGGCCTCCCCCAGATGATGAGGGTAGGAACCAACACATCTGCCATGCTGATTCTCAACACTGGAGCCCCTCAGGGTTGCATGCTCAGTCCCCTCCTGTACTCCCAGTTCACCCACGACTGCATGGTCAGACACGACTAACACCATCATTCATTTTGCAGATGACACAACAGCTTGATCACCGACAATGACAAGACAGCCTATAGGGAGGAGGTCAGAGACCTGACCGGGTGGTGCCAGAATATCAACCTATCCCTTAACGTAAGCAAGACTAAGGAGATGATTGTGGACTACAGAAAAATGAGGACCGAGCACGCCCCCATTCTCATCGACGGGGCTGTAGTGGAGCAGGTTGAGAGCTTCAAGTTCCTTTATGTCCACATCACCAACAAACTAGAATGGTCCAAACACACCAAGACAGTCGTGAAAAGGACACGAGAAAGCCTATTCCCCCAATGGAAACTAAAAAGATTTGTCATGGGTCTTACAGCTGTTTACCATATATGCATAGTCACTTTAACTATACATCCAAGTACATACTACCTCAATTGGCCCAGCCAACCGGTGCCCCCACACATTGGCTACCCAGACTATCTGCATTGTCTCCCACCACCTGCCAACCCCTCTTTTTTACACTACTGCTACTCTTTGTTTATCATATATGCATAGTCACTTTAACCATACCTACCTCAGTCAGCCTGAGTAACCAGTTCCTGTATATTTTATCTTCATTTAACTAGGCAAGTCAGTTTAGGAAAACTTCTTATTTTCAATGGAGGCTTAGGAACAGTGGGTTAACTGCCTTGTTCAGAGAGACAGTTTTTTACCATGTCAGGTCATGGATTTGACCTTGCAGCCATTTGATTACTAGTCAAACACTCTAACCACTAGGCTACCTGCCACCCCCAAATATAGAGCCTCGCTACTGTTATAGCCTCACTACCGTTATTTTTCACTGTCTTTTTTATTGTTGTTTTTAATTTCTTTACGTATCTATTGTTCACCCAATACCTTTTTTTTTTACTTAGAAATTGCAGAGCCTGTAAGTAAGCATTTCATTGTAAGGTCTACAGCTGTTGTATTCAGCGCAAGTGACAAATAAACTTTTATTTGATTTGTTGTAGCCTACCAATCAAGCCAAGCAATAATTTGTTGAAATGTGACATGTGGGTAAAGTTCACAGGAGTTTTTCTTTTTAGGACTTTTAGAAGTGCTAGTACCGCATCTAAACACGTGAGGTAAAACAACAATCATTAATTTCCTCTGAGGGCACAGATAGAGCTGGTGATTTATTTCTACAAATGTTTTATTAATACAGACGTCTGCCTGAGGGGGAAACGTTGCCTTTTCTCACCGCCACACTTCCATTTGAAGATATCAATCACTCTAACTCACTCTCTAATGACACCTCATCAAGCCTGACGGACTACAAGCTCCTACCAGGTTCTAGGCTGAACTTTAGTCTGAAAGTGAAATTCAGAATAGAAACTGCTGATGGAAAGTGAAAGGCAGTACAGTGATTATGGACATGTAACATGACACTAAAAATAATATCTGATTGGCAATCTTATTAAACTTGAATGTCAACCGTGTTGTTTTGTGAGGTGTTCTGAGGTACTTAGCTATGAATATGTTGCTTAAAGTAATATTCAAGGTACTATATTTAATTGTTTTTATTTAACCGTTATTTAACTAGGTAAGTCAGTTCATTTGCAATTGCGGCCTACCTACATACTGTAATAGAGATACATGTGATTCTTGTTTGGCTAAAGCATATAACCAAAGGCTACAATAGAAATGGACAGTGTGCACCCTCAAAACACATGGGAGAACATATCTGGACTATTTAGGAATATAATGTGAATGGCCACATTACATTTGAGACAAAGAGGAATGACAAAAAAAACTCTCTATTCATTACTCCATTCAGTTGTATACTTTTTTCCACATTTGTATTTATCAGGCCTCTCAAATCCTCAGTGACAGAAAATATCTCATACTGGTCTCTCAGAAAGGATGATCGTCATCAGAAGTTCATCACAGTGTAATGATGGGGATGAGAGTCGGTATGAAGCAGGGAGGAGGGAAGCCATAATAGAAAGAGATTGGAGTGGTGGCTATGGTGGCAGAGCTCACAGCTCACCGTTATGTAAAAATGACATTGTTGGAGAGCTGCCAACATACATTAAATAAAGTGCAATCCTGTACTCAGTCACTGAGTGGGTTAACAAGGCAATCTTCATGAGGAGGGGACCATGGCAAACCCCCATGTTGGAAAACAATGGGCCTCATTCAAATCCAACCCGATCGGAGAAGCCATGAACCAAACAGTCGCTCGCACACACACACAAACACACACACACACACACACACACACACAAAATCTGAAAAACCATGAAATGGCATGTAGGTTTGAGTTTTACCACGCCATTGAAAATATGGTTTCCTGAGGACCTCTGTCTTTTTTAGTGACGTTAGTGAACTTTTATAGAAGTAGGCAGGTAGAGAGGGGGTGGTGGATGGAAGGAATATAGAAGCCTAGCCCTTGTACTCCTGGGAATTGACAGGACAGGGATTACCATGTGGTGCCAATCACTGTCAGTCACCTAACAACTGATATCCACATGTACCATGATTTGGGTGATGAGTTTGTCCTCGTTTGCTGTGCTTTGCTCTGTTTAATATTATCCACGTCACTGTGAACACATGGCATTTCAATCTGTCTATACAGAGCCATCAGAGTATTGTGCTGTGCCATGAACATTCACATTCATGCTGGAAACATTGATTTCTCACTCTCCGAATGGAAAAGTCTAGGCCTAGTATAGCTCTAATGGGGATGGTGAGAACAGCTTGTTGGACGGACACACACACACACACACACACACACACACACACACACACACACACACACACACACACCAGAGTCCAGTTTGTCAGGCCAGTATCCCATCAGCAATGCTCTATTCCCTGTAGACTCCTTATCTGAAATTACATTATGCATTAGATATGGCACAGCCACACAGAGAAGTGTTCCTCACCATGGGATAAAGAGCTGTGTAGATTACCCGTACCCTCATCCTACTCCTCCTTTGTTCCTCGGGTGATGTGGAGGTAAACCCAGGCCCTGCATGTCCCCAGGCACTCTCATTTGTTGACTTATGTAATCAAAAAAGCTTTGGTTTCATGCATGTTAACGGCAGAAGCATTCTCCCTAAGTTTGTTTTACTCACTGCTTTAGCACACTCCACCAACCCTGATGTCCTTGCCGTGTTTGATTCCTGGCTTAGGAAGGCCACCAAAAATTCTGAGATTTCATCCCCAACTACAACATTTTCCATAAAGATAGAACTGCCAAAGAGGGAGGAGTTACATTCTACTGCAGAGATAGCTTGAAAAGTTATGTCATACTTTAGTGGTCTATGCACAAACAGTTCGAGCTTCTAATTTAAAAAATGAATCTCTCCAGAAAAAAGTCTCTCACTGTTGCCGCCTGTTATAGACCCCCCTCCGCTCCCAGCTGTGCCCTGGACACCATATGTGAATTGATTGCCCCCATCTATCTTCAGAGTTAATTCTGTTAGGTGACCTAAACTGGGATATGCTTAACATCCCAGCAGTCCTACAATCTAAGCTAGATGCCCTCAATCTCACACACATTATCAAGGAAACCACCAGGTACAACCCTAAATCCGTAAACATGGGCAACCTCATAGATGTTATCCTGACCAACTTGCCCTCCAAATACACCTCTGCTGTTTTCAATCAGGATCTCAGCGAACACTGCCTCATTGCCTGCATCCGCTATGGGTCCATGGTCAAACGACCACCCCTCATCACTGTCAAACGCTCCCTTAAACACTTCAGCGAGCAGGCCTCTCTAATCGACCTGGCCAGGGTATCCTGGAAGGATACTGAACTCATCCCGTCAGTCGACGATGCCTGGTCGTTCTTTAAAAGTAATTTCCTCACCATCTTAACTGACTTGCCTACTTAAATAAAGGTGAAATAAAAATATTAACCTCAAACCACAAAGGAGTTCCTTACTGGGTGTTCAAAAGGTCTTTATCTTAAAGCTTATAAGATATTTATTTGGCAAATAGGCAGACATTTTATACCATACTCTAATACGTTATTTAGTTGTAGTGGCAACATAAGATGCCTCTTTGCTATTTTGTTCATACTGCAATGTCCTTAAAGGGCAAATGGGATTGGGTTGAGTAAATGCATGTCATTATCCAGTAGTGAGTCAACAGTGTACTGTGGTGGGGCTTCTTGGTGAGCTAACATCACATGACATCACATCTTAAAGCAAAAGCCAGAGCAAGATCCTTTAATTAATCTTAAACATGTTGTATCAACATGGCTGTGCCTCTTTGCCTCTCTCTCTCTCTCTCTCTCTCTCTCTCTCTCTCTCTCTCTCTCTCTCTCTCTCTCTCTCTCTCTCTCTCTCTCTCTCTCTCTCTCACGCAAATACATGCATACATGTGATACAAAGACACACACGTGATACGATACCATGAGCACTTACACAAATATTAAATCCCCCACCCCCACATAAATAAAGAAGCCTATTCAACCCTTGAATAAGGTTTGAAGGAAAGATATATACTGAATTTCACCTATCTGTTTGCCCGCCTTGACTGCTAAGGAATTATGGCATTACATTAAATTTGACCGACTGCTGGACTGTGAGTATGCGTTAGCTCTGGACAGCTGTCTAGCCCACAGTGAAATGTGATGGATGGGTAGGGGAGCTATTGGGGACATATGGAAATACCCAGGCATGAAAGAATGGAAGAAATTCTCTGTCTGGGCCTTTGTTTCACAAACTCACTTAAGGTGAATTGCCTATATATTTCTCTCTCAGCTTCTATTAGGGATGGGGAAGAAAAGGGTCACCCACGGCGGTGAGCGGGGTTTAATATGTGTGTGTTGTTGTTGAGATAGGGTGATTGTGTGAGAGAATACTGCTAATGTCAATGTACACTTGCATACATGTGTCAATGTGAAACTCGGAGTGTGTGAGTTGTGTCCACTTCCATGAGAGCTGGCTTAAAACCTCTTGGTGTTAGGGGGCAGTATTTTCATTTTTGGAAGAAAAAAAACGTTCCCGCTTTAAACGGGATATTTTGTCAGGAAAAGATGCTAGAATATGCATATAATTGACTGCTTTGGATAGAAAACACTTAATGTTTCCAAAACTTTAACGATATTGTCTGTGAGTATAACATAACTGATGTTGCAGGCGAAAGCCTGAGAAAAATCCAATCCGGAAGTGCCCCAGGTTTTGAAAGCGCTGCGTTCCAATGACTCCCTATTCAGCTGTGAATGTACCATCAACGAGCTTACGCTTTCTACGTATTCCCCAAGGTGTCTACAGCATTGTGACGTAGTTTTACGCATTTCTGTTGAAGAATAGCTGTAGGCAGTCACATTGCGTAAATGGTCACATGGTAGCTCCGAGAGAGATTCTCGCGTAAAATACAGAGGTAGCCATTACTCCAATCGTTCAGAGTGAAAAACTAATTGTCCCAACTGATATATTATCGAATAGATATTAGAAAAACACCTTGAGGATGGATTCTAAACAACGTTTGCCATGTTTCTGTCGATATTATGGAGCTAATTTGGAATATTTTTTGGTGTTGTGGTGACATTATGCCTTGCTACTAGCGAGGCATAATGCTATGCTAGGCTATGATAAACTTACACAAATGCTTGTCTAGTGTTGGCTGTAAAGCATATTTTGAAAATCTGAGATGACAGGGTGATTAACAAAAGGCTAAGCTGTGATCCAATATATTTCACTTGAGATTTTCATGAATAGGAATATTTTCTAGGAAGATTTATGTCCGTTGCGTTATGCTAATTAGTGTCAGATGATGAAAACGGTCCCGTTCACGGAATGGGCATCACTACAGGTTAATACAGAGCTAACGTGATGAGCCTACATTAGTCTTCACATGGCAGGCTGAGGTTGAAAGGGTGACAGGGGGTTGGCGTGTGTTAACTGTCTTCTAAAAGGCCAAGGCCGCCAGAAGAACCCTTGACAAATACCTCTTGGTCACCTTAATTTTCACATTTCAGATAAAAGGCTTCATCATGAAAACTCAGAAAGAGATTTGAACTTATTAATTGACCAGAAAACCTTGATTGAAGTGACGTGCAGACTAGCTATATCATCCAAAAACACATAAGGAAACTGTCGATGGGTCTTGGTTTGGGTTTAGGTGTTTCGTAATTGGTCAGATGCTCGATTAAGCTCTGAGTCCATACGTGTTATGAAAATAGATAGAGGTTGGAGCTCTTCGTTCTCTCTTTGCAAGTTACGGGCAAGTCTATGGGACAGATGTCCCCTCCCCTTCTAACACCTGCAAAATTCCTGATTTGTCCAATTCGCCAGTGACGAAAAACCCAAGCACCGGAACTAATGCTGCTGATCTCACACATCCTGTTATATCATGACAGATCTACGGTACCATTTATGTTTACATAGTCTGTCCACGAGAGATTAGGGTTCAGGCAATACTGTCAGTAAACATGGCTTACTTTATAAAGTTTGTTATGTCTTTATTGCAATGGGAAAAGTTCCATTTGAATTATTTTATTTACAATGTAATTGGGATATTTGCCCAATTCGCAAAGTAAGGACCGGGGTACATTTTCTATTGACCCACGTAGCTTTTTGAGGTTGTTTTTACCGGATTAGTCTAGTATGTTTCTTATGATGTACCTCTGCTGCCTCTTAAAGTAGTTTATAGTTTGAAAGCCAACTGGGGAGATGGTTGGGACCCTTCCTTAATTTACCATATAGGAAGCAATGTAAATAAAAGTTGTATGGTCATATTATTTTAAACTCTGGTTCATTGCTTTGGAATAAGGATGAGGTAGCCTTGCAAGCCGTTGCCTTGCTAAACGTTATGGGATTATACACTGAACAAAAATATAAACCCAACATTCAACCATTTCAAAGATTTTACTGAGTTACAGTTCATTTGCCAGCAGCAAATGCTTCTGAAGTTAAGCAAGGTCGGTCCTGGTTAGTCCCTGGATGGGAGACCAAATGCTGCTGGAAGTGGTGTTGGAGGGCCAGAAGGAGGCATCCTAAAATACTAAATAAAAAATCTCAAAGCCCCAGGGCATTGATTGGGGACATTGTCATGTGTATGGTGTTGTCTTTCAGATGGGATGTTATATGGGTGTCCTGACTCTCTGGAGTCACTAAAGATCCCATGGCACTTATCGTAAGAGTAGGGTTGTTAACCCCGGTCCTGGCAAAATTCTTAATCTGGCTCTCATACCATCTCAGCCACCTAATCATCCGCCCCTCCTCTCCCCTGTAACTAATCCCCAACTTGTTACTGTAAATGAGAATGTGTTCTCAGTCAGCTTACCTAGTAAAATAGGAGTTAAATAAAATAAAAAAGTCAATTAGTCAATTTAAATAAATTCATTAGGTCCTAAACTATGGATTTCACATGACTGGGAATACATATAGTGCCTTGCAAAATTATTCACCCTGTCACGGTTTTCTTTACGTGAAAGAGAGTCAGACCAAAATGCGGCGTGGCTACTGTGATCCATGTTTAATAAAACAAGGTAAACACGAATCAAATACAAAAACAATAAACGTAACACGAAAACCGAAACAGCCTAATACTGGTGCAAAGTAACACAGAGATAGGAACAAGGACAATCACCCACAAAACCCAACACCAAACAGGCTACCTAAATATGGTTCCCAATCAGAGACAATGACGAACACCTGCCACTGATTGAGAACCATATCAGGCCAAACATTGAACTAGACAAACTAGACATGTAACATAGAATGCACACTCAGCTCACACCCTGACCAACCAAAACATATAAACATACAAGCAAAACATGGTCAGGGTGTGACACACCCCCTTGGTGTTTTTCCTATTTTGTTACATTACAACATGTCATTTAAATTGATTTTTATTTGGATTTCATGTAATGGACATACACAAAATAGCTCAAATTGGTGAAGTGAAACAAAAACAATTATTTGTTTCAAAAAATTCTTAACGGAAAAGTGGCGCGTGCATATTTTTTCACCCCCTTTGCTATGAAGCCCCTAAATAAGATATGGTGCAACCAATTACCTTCAGAAGTCACATAATGAATTAAATAAAGTCCACCTGTGTGCAATCTAAGTGTCACACGATCTGTCACATTATCTCAATATATATATACAGCTGTTCTGAAAAGCCCCAGGGTCTACAACACCACTAAGCAAGGTGCACCACCAAGCAAGCGGCACCATGAAGACCAAGGAGCTCTCCAAACAGGTCAGGGACAAAGTTGTGGAGAAGTACAGATCAGGGTTGGGTTATAGAAAATTATCAGAAACTTTGAACATCCCACAGAGCACCATTAAATCCATTATAAAAAAAATGGAAAGACTATGGCGCCACAACAAACCTGTCAAGAGAGGGCCGCCCACCAAAACTCACGGACCAGTCAAGGAGGGCATTAAAGAGACCAAAGATAACCCTGAAGTAGCTGCAAAGCTCCACAGCGGAGGCTGGAGTATCTGTCCATAGAACCACTTTAAGCCGTACACTCCAGAGAGCTGGGCTTTACGGAAAAGTGGCCAGGAAAAAGCCATTGCTAAATGAAAAAAATAAGCAAACACGTTTTGTGTTCGCCAAAAGGCATGTGGGAAACTCCCAAACATATGGAAGAAGGTACTCTGGTCAGATGAGACAAAAAATGTAGCTTTTTGGCCATCAAGGAAGAAGCTTTGTCTGGCACAAACCCAACACCTCTCATCACCCAGACCACGTGGTCTGCGGTTGTGAGGCCGCTTGGACGTACTGCCTAACTCACTAAAATGACGTTGGAGGCGGCTTATGGTAGTGAAATTAACATTTAATTCTCTTGCAAGAGCTCTGGTGGACATTCCTGCATTCACCATGCCTATTGCATGCTCCCTCAACCTTAGACATCTGTGTTATTGTGTTATGTGACAAAACTGCACATTTTAGAGTTGCTTTTTATTTTGACACATGCCACACCTGTCAGTTTGATTAATTATTTTGGCAAAGGAGGAATGCTCTGGGATCCAAACAAATGTGATGAATGATATTGTATTAACAAGACTGCAATATATTTTAATGTTTTTTATTTAACCTTTATTTAACTAGGCAAGTGAGTTAAGAATACATTCTTATTTACAATGACGGCCTATTTAGCGTTATTTAGATCTGAATCTTCTGTCAGACAGAACCAACCTTCAGGCCAGGGAACTGAACCGAAACAAGAGCAGAAAAAGCGAAAATCTGTTGTTTGCATTGGCCCATCTGAAAATGTCTGCGGGGGAAAGAACCACATTTCCCTTCCAGGCCATCAGAGACAAAGGCTGGAACAGAAGAGGGAGAATGGAAAGAAAACAATCAGGAATCCACAAAAGCACTGTGTATAAGTGACCCATGCCAGACCTGAATGAGCCAATGGATAGACCTTCAGGGCCTGTGTACAATAATGACAGCTGAAGAGTGAGTTTCTGCATGACTGAGTCACCATGTTTTCCAATTTACATCAACTGTGTGTATTATCTAACATCAAACTTTCACCGAGTTACAGTATGCTCTCATAATACGGACACTGTAGCAATATTCTGTATAATATTTTTGTTGTTTCTGGCTGAGTTGTGTTTTTAAGATGGAGAAATAGACTTCTAAATATAATTTCTATATTTTTATATATATATATATATATTATAATTTTATATTCAAACACTTTCCCCTTTTATTATTCTCAATGCTCTGAAATTCAATGAATTCATTTTATCATTCCCAGGTCTATTTTAACCAACAGGGCTCTTTTTAATTGTACATTTGGAAATAGATATACATTTTCTGCCATTTAAATAATGTACACATTCACCTTCAGGACCATGTCTCTCAACAGGGAAGATAATGGAAATGAATCTGTGACAGACAGACTGTGTTACAGTAAGTGTATTTACACACTGTTTTCATCCCCTTTGGGTCTGTGAATCGCTAACATCTCTCATCGTTTACTCTGGAAAGACATAAATCACAAAAAGTGCAGGGAACAACAACTGCCAAAGCGATTCTCCAAAATGGCTGATCAATCATAAAGAGTCGCAAATAGCAATAATGGATGGCATCGTGGCTGGTGGGATGGTGGAGAGGATTGGCATGGTAACACTCACCAGACGTCGTCTACCACCCTGACACTGTTTTATCAGGATATTAATGCTGGCGGGTGGCCCCCGCCAAGTCTAGCCGCATTATTGGTGGGCCGTATCATGTTGAGCCAATGGATCACTTAGTTGATGGATGACAGCGACCATTTCCCCCGGTGTCACCTGCTGAGGGAGAAAGCATATCTCAATGCAGGCCACTTAAAGGAACAAGTATTGCATTTTTAATTGCACCTGACAGATCCTATGACTACAACGGCACACTATCGGTAACACATTTTTAACAGTTTTCTCTTTATTTTTTACCACACATCCTCCATATTGGACATATCAGTCTGCTGCTCCAGCAAGGTGACAGACAGGGAGACAACGTTGAAAAAAATTGAATAAAAATGTTAGGAGATGCGGCTCAGCGTTAATCAGGTGTCCTGCTGTCGTCTCGCCGTGTCACCTCTGAGGAAGACTCACAATGACACACACTGGTATGCCTTTGGTGAAGAAAGACTCCCTCCCTTTTTCTTTCCCTCACCTATCTCTGCCTGACAGGGGGAAAAGAGAAAAATACCTAAGCTGTGAAAAAGAGGAAAAAGAGGAGAAGATGAGAAAAGACCAACTCCAAGCTAATTCCTGTCCCTCACTGGAAGAATATAGTAGAATATATTTATTTCACCTTTATTTAACCAGTTGAGAACAAGTTATAATTTACAACTGCGACCTTGCCAAGATAAAGCATGGGATAAGCCAGCATACAGTCAGTAACACAATAGAAAATATGTGTAATGTGTGTGCAAATGAAGTAAGGAGGTAAGGCAATAAATAGACCATAGTGGTGAAATAATTACAATTTAGCAAATAACACTGGAGTGATATATGTGCAGATGAGGATGTGCAAGTAGAGATACTGGTGTGCAAAAAAAATAGTATGGGGATGGGGTAGGTAGTTGGTTGGATGGGATATTTACAGATGGGCTGTGTATAACTGCAGCGTTCAGTAAGCTGTTCTGACAGCCAATGCTTGAAGTTAGTGAGGGAGATAAGTCTCCAACTTCAGTGATTTGTGTATTTCGTTCCAGTCATTGGCAGCAGAGAACTGAAAGGAATTGAGGCCAAAGGAGGTGTTGGCTTTGGGGATGACCAGTGAAATATACCTGCTGTAGTGCGTGCTACGGGTGGGTGTTGCTATGGTGACCAGTGAGCTGAGATAAGGGGGAGCTTTACCTAGCAAAGACTTATAGATGACCTGGAGCCAGTGGGTTTGGCAAAGAATATGTAACGAGAACCAGCCTATGAGAGAAGACAGGTCACAATGGTGGGTTGTAAATGGGGCTTTGGTGACAACATGGATGGCCCTGTGATAGACAGCCTCCAACACTTTACTCAGCAAATTGAATGAAAATTTGTATATGACATCGCAGAAGTCAAGGATCGGCAGGATAGTCAGTTTTACGAGGGTATGTTTGGCAGCATGAGTGAAGGAGGCTTTGTTGTGAAATAGGAAGCCGATTCTAGATAATTTTGGATTGGAGATTCTTAATATGAGTCTGGAAGGAGAGTTTACAGTCTAGCCAGACACCTAGGTATTTGTAGTTGTCCACATATTCTAAGTCAGAATCGTCCAATGTAGTGATGCTAGTCGGGCGGGCGGGCGAGGGCAGTGTGATCAGTTGAAAAGCATGCATTTGGTTTTACTAGCTTTTACGAGCAGTTGGAGGCCACGGAAGGAGTGTTGTATGGCATTGAAGCTTGTTTGGAGGTTAGTTAACACAGTGTCCAAAGAAGGGCCAGATGTATACAGAATGGTGTCGTCTGCGTAGAGGAGGATCAGGGAATCACCTGCAGCAAGAGCGACACCGTTGATGTATACAGAGAAAAGAGTCGGCCTGAGAATTTAACCGTTTCACCCCCATAGAGACTGCCAGAGGTCCGGACAACAGGCCCTCCGATTTGACACACTGAACTCTGACTGCGAAGTTGTTGGTGAAACAGGCGAGGCAGTCATTAGAGAAACCAAGGCTGTTGAGTCTGCCGATAAGAATACGGTGATTGACAGTAAAAAGCCTTGGCCAGGTCGATGAAGACAGCGGCACAGTACTTTCTTTTATTGATGGTGGTTAGGATATTGTTTAGTACCTTGAGCGTGGCTGAGGTGCATCCGTGACCAGCTTGGAAACCGGATTGCATAGCGGAGAAGGTACGGTGGGATTCGAAATGGTCGGTGGTCTGGTTGTTCACTTGGCTTTTGAAGACTTTAGAAAGGCAGGGCAGGATGGATATAGATCTGTAACAGTTTGGGTCTAGAGTGTCTTCCCCTTTGAAGAGAGGGATGACCACGGCCGCTTTCTAATCTTTAGGAATCTCAGACGATACGAAAGATTGGTTGAACAGAGTAGTAATAGGGGTTGCGACAATGGCGGCGGATCATTTTAGGAAGAGAGGGTCCAGATTGTCTAGCCCAGCTGATTTGTAGGTTTCCAGATTTTGCAACTTTTTCAGGACGTCAGCTGTCTGGATTTGGGTGAAGGAGAAGCGGGGGGGGGGGGGGGGGGGGGGGTTCGCTGTTGGCCGAGGTTGGGGTAACCAGGTGGAAAGCGTGGCCAGCCATAGAGAAATTATTTTTGAAATTCTCGACTATCATGAATTTATCGGTGGTGACAGTGTTTCCTAGCCTCAGTGCACTGGGCAGCTGTCTGAGAGGAGTTGCTTTTATTCTCCATGGACTTTACAGTGTCCAAATCTTTTTGGATTTAGTGCTACAGGATGCAAATTTCTGTTTGAAAAAGCTTGCCTTTGCTTTCCTAACTGACTGTGAATATTGGTTCCTGACTTCCCTGAAAAGTTGCATATCCCGTGGACAATTCGAAGCTAGTGCAGTGCACCACAGGATGTTTTTGTGCTGGTCAAGGGCAGTCAAGTCTTGAGTGTACCAAGGGCTATATCTGTTCTTAGGTCTACATTTTTTGAAAGGGGCATGCTTATTTAAGATTGTGAGGAAGGAACTTTTGAAGAACAACCAGGCATCCTCTACTGATGGGATTGGGTCAGTATCCTTCCAGGATACCCGGGCAAGGTTGACTAGAAAGGCCTGCTTTCAGAAGTGTTTTATGGAGCATTTGACAGTGATGAAGAGTGGTCTTTTGACCGCAGACCCATAACGGACGCAGTCAATGAGGCAGTGTTCACTGATATCCTGGTTGAAAACAGCAGAGGTGTATTTAGATTTTAAGCTGGTCAGGATAATATCTATGAGGGTGCCCATGTTTATGGATTTGGGGTTGTACCTGGTAGGTTCCTCGATATTTTGTTTGAGATTGAGGGCATCTAGTTTAGATAGTAGGACGGCCGGGATGTTAATATATCCCAGTTTAGGTCACCTAACAGTATGAACTCTGACAATAGATGGGGGCCAATGAATTCACATATGGTGTCCAGGGCACAGCTGTGTGCTGAGGGGGGTCTATAACAAGCGGCAAAAGTGAGAGACAGAAACAGCGAAAGCTCCACAAACGATTATGTTAGGTCACTACCAAGTCACAGAAAAACAGAGCCATTTTCCAGCCAAAGAGAGTAGTCACAAAAAGCACAAATATAGATAACATTAATCACTAACCTTTGATGATCTTCATCAGATGACACTCATAGGACTAAATGTTACACACTACATGTATGTTTTGTTCGATAAAGTGCATATGTATATCCAAAAATCCTATTTTACATTGGCGTGTTATGTTCAGTAGTTTCAAAACATGTGGTGATTTTTCAGAGAGCCACATTAGTTTACAGAAATACTCATAATAAACATTGATAATGGATACAACTATTATACATGGAACTTTAGATACACTTCTCCTTAATGCAACCGCTGTGTCAGATTAAAAAAAAAAAAAAACTTATGGAAAAAGCATTCCATGCAATAATCTATGTACGGCGCTCAGAGCCCAATCCAGCCAAAGAAATATCCGCCATGTTGTGCAGTCAACGTTAGTCAGAAATAGCATTATAAATATTCCCTTACTTTTGATGATCTTCACCAGAATGCACTCCCAGGAATCCCAGTTCCACAATAAATGTTTGATTTGTTCGATAAATCCAAACGCGCGTGCAAGTCCAGCGGGAAGGTCGGACGAAAAGTCCATAAAGTTATATTACTGGTCGTAGAAACCTATCAAACAAAGTATAGAATCAATCTTTAGGATGTTTTTAACATAAATATTCAATAATGTTCCAACCGGAGAATTCCTTTGTCTTTAGAAAAGCAATGGAACGAGAGGCTCTCTGCCAGACCTCTGACTCATTCCCCTCTCATGTAGCCCCCCTTCACAGTAGAAGCCTGAAACAATGTTCTAAAGACTGTTGACATCTAGTGGAAGCCTTAGTGCAAGTTGACCAATATCCCACTGTATCTTCAATAGGGGCTGAGTTGAAAAACTACAAACCTCAGATTTCCCACTTCCTGGTTGGATTTTTCTCAGGTTTTCGCCTGCCATGTGAGTTCTGTTATACTCACAGACATCATTCAAACAGTTTTCTATCCAATACTACAAATAATATGCATATATTAGCATCTGGGACTGAGTAGCAGGCAGTTTACTCTGGGCACGCTTTTCATCCAAAAGTGAAAATGCTAGGTACAGCTAAAGGCTATAAGAACTGTTCTGAACAGACTTCTGGGCATGGTAGGATAGATACAGGGCATAATGCACAGACAAGGGCATGGTAGGGTGCGAGTACAGTTGAGGTAAACCTAGTCATTGAGTGACGATGAGAGGGGCTGCGTCTCTGGAGGCACCAGTCAAGCTAGGTGCGGTCTCCGCATGTGTGGGGAGTGGGGCAAGGGAGCTGACCGAGGCATGTAGAGCGGGACAAGGGCTCCGCAGAAAAACAAAACAATGAAAGCTACCCTAAGCAACAGTATACAAGGCATATTGACATTAGAGGGAGGCATAAAGCAATCACAGGTATTGATTGGAAGGGCTAAGACAACAACGGGTAAACGGCTTAAGACAACAACAACAATGGGTAAATGGCGATTAATGGGTAGAGAGTGTCAGTTAGCTACACACAGGGCCTGAGTTTGAGGCTGGGGCCGACAGATAAACAAAATTAAGTACTGTGTTAATGAACAGATGTCTCAGTAACCACAAATGATGTGTCAGTTGTTAAATGGGAAAGATCAAGTGTTCAGGATTTATTTTGTAGCGGGTGGAGGTGGTGTTCAGTCAGAGAAGACGTGGAAGATTAATCTAATTGCACTTTGAAGAATATATTTAGACCATTCAGTTGTCTTGCTACTTCTATTGTAGTGTACTCTCCACTTATGACCTTGTTCTTAGACCCTAGTCTACTTATGTCTTCTACCCTGATGAACACTGTGCATTAGACCATACCAACGACCCAGTATATCTCCAAACCTGGTCTCACATCACATCATCCTGCATTTTCTCTGTCCCTTACTCCTTAACCTTCTTGTATTTTAGTCCTTTACTCTTTAAGTATTTGTCCTGTGATTAATGTACCATGAGAGACATTGAAGTTTCTAGTCAGAGGTTCACGGTTCAAAGTTGAAGGTAGAGAAAAGGATGGAGATATCTCACCACTCAAGACAGAAGATAAGATGGAGTCATAGAGAGAGAGAGAGAGTGTCTGGGTCCGCCAGGCCTGGCTAGGGCTTTTATCCTTCTTCCTCAGTGTGCACGTTCAAACCGCCACCAAGGATTCTACTGGGCAGCCAGATAGCGTTTGATTCGCTTGACTAACTCCAAGACCTAGCGCCAGCCTGCGAGCCAGTTGCACCACGGGAAGAGAAAAAGGGCGACCGTAATGTAATGTAAGAGAAGGATACAGCTTGTGCCCTCACTCTGGAAATGTCAAACATACAGAGCAGATATAGAGAGCATTGAGAGAACACTTCTGATGACACTTTAAGTTAGCATTAAGTTTTTCCAGAGTTCCTGTTTGCCAGGGATTAGGGTTGTATTAGTGTGACTCTGATCTGTTTGTACTGTATAATAAACTCATATGTTTGTTATGTTGTTATGTCTGCTGTTATGCCTAGGTTTTTATCTACTGTATGTCTGTGTCTGATGATCTCATCAGAGATGATAAGACATATTGGATAGAACAACATTTATGAAAACCTATTATCACACTCCAGCACGTATCATCATGCTTTGTTCCCACATGTCAGACCACCGAATCGTAAAACAAGTAGAAAATGCCGGTCTCCAGTTTGGACAATAGGGTACACACTGGTCATGGTGCATTTTGTTGTGAGCAACAGCAGCTGTGACCCAGTCTCACCAAACGTCATGGTCTGGTAGAGAGTTGTATCCATCCCAATGATAGCTGTGCCTGGTTAAATGTTACTCTTTGGTTTCCAGAAAATATCCATTCAAAACGGCACTGGAATTTACAGGGACATTTCAGAAACATTTAAGTTGTTATGGTAGCACTCTTCTATCGCTGGACTTTGAAGTTGAAATTGGAAAGTGTTTGTGACAGGTGATTATGAAGTGGAATGCCACCGCATAATGACTTCAGATAATGATAGAAGAATGTTGTGTAGGAATGTGCCACATAATGGTGTGAATGGCTACATCTTCTAAATGTATTAAAAACAGCAATTTCTCTTGAGCTGGATTAGTTAAATGAAAAAAATTATTGTCTGTGTTATGTATGTTTCAGGTGTATTTGTGTAATAGCCTATGACAGTGGTGTGATCAATCAGTCACATTTGAAAAAACAATAGTAGTGATAGATGAGAACGCTCTCATTCCACATTTCATGGGAGGTCTTTAATTAAAATTCCAAACAGATAAGCACCTCCATTCCGGTTTAACGAACATTCAGGAAATGTACATTTATTTTAATTAGGCCTCCTCCTGGCAGTGTATAACTAACTCAACTCCCTTCTGCTGTAGGGAGAGAGAGAGGAGGGAGGAGGGAGGAAGAGAGACGGGGTGGAGAGAGATGGTAGAGGAGTTAGACAAAGATAAGAGAGGGGGATGGGGAGAGAGTGGGGAGGAAAGAGGGAAAAGGGCGTGAGGGCTGTGGAGTGATAGAGAGAGAGAGGGATGGAAGGGATGGAGAGAAAGAAAGAAAGGATACACTGTCAAAGGACAGAGGCTTGATTGAGAGAGAATGAGCAAGAGGGGAGAGAGGGATGTGTGGGAGGGAGAGATAGAAATGAAGGGAGGACAGAGGAGGGCAGACAGAGGTGGAGGTAGGGGAAAGCAATGGATTGTAGAATAGGAAAGAACTAGCGAAAAAGAGGCAGCAAGGAGTGTTAGAGGAGAAAGTAGGGAGGGAGGTAGAGGGAGGGAGAATGCAAAAGGGAAACCTTGGCTTGGCTACCTCACTAGTTCTCCATAAGAATCACAATCGCTATAATGGTGAACAGGTAAAGCTCCATCCAGACCTTCTCTCTCATACTCATACTCGTTTCCTGTCTGTTGTATTAAGCTACTTACTCCGCCTGGCAGTATTTAAATAAGTAATGATTTGTAAACTTAACCTTGGGCTGGCTCCACAGACCACTACTGTATATATCTTGCTTTGCTGTGAATGAGGAGAATCAATAAGGATTTTATAAAGGAGATGAGGGCTGTATCAGCTGAAGGCCAAAAATATGTGTGTGTGTGTGTGTGTGTGTGTGTGTGTGTGTGTGTGTGTGTGTGTGCTGGCAAGCGTACACATCAAGCTCTCACAGTCTCACTGCAGAATTATACGTTCATCCACATTCTAAAACCATCACATTTTGAAGTTGCTCCAATTGATTTGATCCAATTTGATCCAATTGTTTTGTTTGAACCCTGTCCCAAACCTTAACCTTTACATTAACCATTCAGAATAAGTGGTTAAACAAAATGTTTTTTACCATTCCCAAACATTAACCATTCAAAATGAGTGGTTCAACTTAATGTTTTTACCATGCCCCAAACCTTAACCCATGGGATTACGCCCATCCACAAACCCCGTCCACAACGCCCTATCAAAACCCAAGCCTTCTTGATGGTAATACCACTCTGTTGCCACTAGTGGCCGGTTTTGAAGGCATTTCCAGATGTCCTCAGGACATAGACATAGACAGATGTCCAATTTTGACGTCAATCTTGAACAATCTCCCTGTGCGTGCATGTGTGTGTGTACGTGAGTATGTGTGTCTGTGTGTTTATCAGTGGAGGCTGGTGGGAAGATCTATAGGAGGCTGGGATGGTATAAATGGAACGGTATCAAACAGAATTAAAAATGGAAACTACATGTTTCACTCTGTTCCATTACAATGAGCCTGTCCTCCTATAGATCCTCCCACCAGCTTCCACTGGTGTGTGTATATGTGTGTGTTTGAGTATGTCTGTGTGTGTGTTTATGTGTGAGACCGCTGGCCATGAGAGGGATTGAGGGAATGACTCATGAAATGTACAACGCTGCACATTATATTTGTGTTACATTTTAATGGGGTATCTCCCACCGTTTCCCCTACCACCTGAGCCGGCGTAAACACGCTACCGAACAGACTTTTTAACAGCCAGCGCTTCCCCTTGTTTCAGCAGGGTTTAGGCGTAGTGCTACAAGCTCATGTAGCTTCTCTGTCTCTCTCTTTCTCGCACACAAATGTACACACACACACAGACACTTTTTTCTCTCACTATTTATTTATTTTACCATTATTTTACCAGGTAAGTTGACTGAGAACACATTCTCATTTACATCAACAACTTTGGGAATAGTTACAGGGGAGATGAGAGGGGGTGAATAAGCCAATTGGAAGCTATAGGTAATTGTGTGGGGACCATTTGAACGGTGCTTATTAAATGCACTTACCGCCAGCTCTATAGCATACATGTCAGTCAAGTCAAATCATGACAGGAAAAGGGATCCTGTTTTCCAACGACAGACGCCATGAAACACACACACCACTCGCAATAGAACCATCAAACCTCTCTATTTGTGGAGAGTGTGTGTGTGTGTTCGGATAGAGCCATCAAACATTCGCTATCTCCCTTTCTCATAAACAGGCTTCTCCCTCCACTTGATGGAGTAATTGCTTGGCCCCTGACACGTTACTGAAAGGCTGGGGGCCTTAATCACTTTTGGATAAAGATCAGCGTTTCGTTTGGCTGCCATTTTGGTGTCATCTGTTCTTACGTTTGATTTGCAAGCTCTCTGCTGCTTTTTTGGGGATTTGGACATTGCTTTCAGACTGTATGTCTGGCTCTTCTCTCTCTCTCTCTGCATCAGAGTCAAATGGCGCTGTTTCTGGGGCTTAAGAGTAGAGTGATCAGTAGTGTGGTTATGGAGGGTATACCGTGTAGCTACATTCGAAGTATGCAACTAAGTAGAATAGGTACTGAAGTCTTTGAATGAGAGGAATCGTTGTGTAAACAGGCAGAGGTCTCATTAACATACACCTATGCAGGTGTCTCAAGAATTCGTCACATGCAGCACCAGTCGTCCACAAGGACACGTTCTGAGATGTTATTTTATTAGCCAGGCGTTTCCACCACACCACACTAATTTAACACTCCTGAGGGACTAGATACTCATTCAATATTCCCTACTGAAAAGCACATTTAATTTAGTGTCCTTGTAACCGTGCCGCATAGCATTGACCCCGGCGATAGACACCGGCAATTCATAGGGCTAACACAATTAAACTTCTGATTGGCTTGGAGGAGAGATTAAGTGTTTTCTCAAAGTCATTAGTGACCTATCGTTAGCGCACCACAGAACTAAATGAGCATTCAAAATTGCGTTTGGCACCTTGAAGTGGTCTTTGTGAACATGGGACATTTAGTTATGCTAATAATATGTTTTCGCCACAGTTGGTTAATTGCGAGGCAACAAGCTGACAATTTCTTCCATTCATTGCAGGTCAATTTGTAACGGTTTTCTTTATGTGAAGGAGAGTCGGACCAAAATGCGGCGTGTCTATTGCAATCCATGTTTAATGAATTAACACACTAAACACAAACACTACCAAAACAATAAACTTAACAAAACCCGAAACAGCCTATACTTGTGTCTCCTAACACAGAACAATGACGTCAGGACACAAAGGACAATCACCCACGACAAACTCAAAGAATATGGCTGCCTAAATATGGTTCCCAATCAGAGACAACGATAAACACCTGCCTCTGATTGAGAACCACTTCAGACAGCCATAGACTTAGCTAGAACACCCCACTAGCTACAATCCCCATACAAACACACCACATACAAAAACCCATGCCACACCCTGGCCTGACCAAATAAATAAAGATAAACACAAAATACTTTGACCAGGGTGTGACAGAACCCCCCCCCCTAAGGTGCGGACTCCCGAACGCACCTCAAAACAATAGGGAGGGTCCGGGTGGGCGTCTGTCCATGGTGGCGGCTCCGGCGCGGGACGTGGACCCCACTCAATCAATATCTTAGTCCCTTCTCCTCGCGTCCCTGGATAGTCCACCCTCGCCGCCGACCATGGCCTAGTAGTCCTCACCCAGAACCCCACTGGACTGAGGAGCAGATCGGGACTGAGGGGCAGCTCGGGACTGAGGCAGCTCGGGACTGAGGGGAAGCTCAGGAGTGAGAGGAAGCTCAGGAGTGAGAGGAAGCTCAGGAGTGAGAGGAAGCTCAGGAGTGAGAGGAAGCTCAGGAGTGAGAGGAAGCTCAGGCAGGTTGACGAATCTACCAGATCCTGGCTGGCTGGCGGTTTCGGCAGATCCTGGCTGACTGGCAGATCCTGGCTGACTGGAAGAGTCTGGTCGACTGGCAGATCTGGAAGAGTCTGGTCGACTGGCAGATCTGGAAGAGTCTGGTCGACTGGCAGATCTGGAAGAGTCTGGTCGACTGGCAGATCTGGAAGAGTCTGGTCGACTGGCAGATCTGGAAGAGTCTGGTCGACTGGCAGATCTGGGAGAGTCTGGTCGACTGGCAGATCTGGGAGAGTCTGGTCGACTGGCAGATCTGGGAGAGTCTGGTCGACTGGCAGATCTGGGAGAGTCTGGTCGACTGGCAGATCTGGGAGAGTCTGGTCGACTGGCAGATCTGGCTGCTCCATGCTGACTGGCTGCTCCATGATGACTGGCAGCTCTGGCTGCTCCATGCTGACTGGCTGCTCCATGCTGACTGGCAGCTCTGGCTGCTCCATGCTGACTGGCTGCTCCATGCTGACTGGCAGCTCTGGCTGCTCCATGCTGACTGGCAGCTCCATGCTGACTGGCAGCTCTGGCTGCTCCATGCTGACTGGCTGCTCCATGCTGACTGGCAGCTCTGGCTGCTCCATGCTGACTGGCTGCTCTGGCTGCTCCATGCTGACTGGCTGCTCCATGCTGACTGGCTGCTCCATGCTGACTGGCGGCCCTGGCTGCTCCATGCTGACTGGCGGCCCTGGCTGCTCCATGCTGACTGGCGGCCCTGGCTGCTCCATGCTAACTGGCAGCTCTGGTGGCTCCTTGCAGACTGGCAGCTCTGGCGGCTCCTTGCAGACTGGCAGCTCTGGCGGCTCCTTGCAGACTGGCAGCTTTGGCGGCATCCTGCAGACAGGCAGCTCTGGCGGCTCCTTGCAGACTGGCAGCTCCTTACAGACTGGCAGCTCTATGCAGACTGGCAGCTCCTTGCAGACTGGCAGCTCCTTGCAGACTGGCAGCTCTATGCTAACTGGCAGCTCTATGCTAACTGGCAGCTCTATGCTAACTGGCAGCTCTGAACAGGCGGGAGACTCCGGCAGCGCTGTAGAGAAGGAAGGCTCTAACAGCGCTAAACAGGCGGGAGACTCCGACAGCGCTGGAGAGGAGGAGGGCTCCGACAGCGCTGGACAGGCGAGGCGCACTGTAGGCCTGATGCGTGGTGCTGGCACTGGTGGTACTGGGCCGAGGACACGCACAGGAAGCCTGGTGCGGGGAGCTGCTACCGGAGGGCTGGGGTGTGGAGGTGGCACAGGATGGGTTAGACCGTGAAGGCGTACTGGAGATCTTGAGAGCGGTGCTGGCACAGGACGTGCAAGGCTAGGGAGGTGCACAGGAGGCCTGGTACGTGAGACTGGCACCATCTTAACCAGCCGACTAACACGCACCTCAGGACGAGTATGGAGCGCTGACCCAGGTGCCATCAAATCCCCGACACGCTCCGTCGGGCGAATTCCATGTTTAAAACACCAACATAGCAACTCCCTCATTTCTCTCTCCTCCAATTTCCCCATTAACTCCTTCACAGTCTCTGTTTCGCTCACCTCCAACACCGGCTCTGGTCTCCTCCTTGGCTCCTCACGATAAACAGGGAGAGTTGGCTCAGGTCTGGCTCCTGACTCTGCCACACTCTCCCTGAGCCCCCCCCCCAAGAAATTTTTGGGGCTGACTATGGGGCCTCCGTCCGCGCCGCCTTGCTTGCTTCGCAAACTCCATTCTCCTATATCCTTCCGCGCACTGCTCCATCGAATCCCAGGCGGGCTCCGGCACTCTCCCTGGGTCGACCGCCCACCTGTCTATCTCCTCCCAAGAAGTATAGTCCATACTGTACTCCACTTTGGGCTGTTCCTGCCTGTTGACACGCTGCTTGGTCCCTTTGTGGTGGGTGATTCTGTAACGGTTTTCTTTATGTGAAGGAGAGTCGGACCAAAATGCGGCGTGTCTATTGCAATCCATGTTTAATGAATTAACACACTAAACACAAACACTACCAAAACAATAAACTTAACAAAACCCGAAACAGCCTATACTTGTGTCTCCTAACACAGAACAATGACGTCAGGACACAAAGGACAATCACCCACGACAAACTCAAAGAATATGGCTGCCTAAATATGGTTCCCAATCAGAGACAACGATAAACACCTGCCTCTGATTGAGAACCACTTCAGACAGCCATAGACTTAGCTAGAACACCCCACTAGCTACAATCCCCATACAAACACACCACATACAAAAACCAATGCCACACCCTGGCCTGACCAAATAAATAAAGATAAACACAAAATACTTTGACCAGGGTGTGACACAATTGGGGTTTTCGAAAAGGGGAGAGTTATCAAGGCACAAGGCGAGACCCAAATGCAGATACAGGAGGCAGATGGTTGGAGTCTTACAATGTTTATTATTCCAAAGGGGTAGGCAAGAGAATGGTCGTGGACAGGAAAAAAGGTCAAAACCAGTGAAGAGTCCAGGAGGTACAGAGTGGCAGACAGGCTCATGGTCAAGGAAGGCAGAATGGTCAGGCAGGCGGGTACAGAGTCCAGAAACAGGCAAGGGTCAAAACCAGGAGGACTAGAAAAAGGAGAATTGCAAAAAGCAGAACGGGAAAACCGCTGGTTGACTTGGAAACATACAAGACGAACTGGCACAGCGAGACAGGAAATACAGGGATAAATACACTGGGGAAAATAAGCGACACCTGGAGTGGGTGGAGACAATCACAAGGACAGGTGAAATAGATCAGGGCGTGAGTGTACACAAGAGTGTACTGGAAAAACAGCAACCTTGTGAATCTTTGTTGTTAGCTTAGTGGAGGCCGTCATTGTAAATAATAATTTGTTCTTAACTGACTTGCCTAGTTAAATAAAGGTTTTGTGTATATATATATATATATATATATATATATATATATATATATATATATATATATATATATATATATATATATATATATATATATATATATATATATATTTTTTTTTAGTTTTGAGTTTGTTGCATTCCGTATTGCATTGAATCCAGTCGACTAAACAGGACCAACAAAGATTGGCACTATGTAAACAAATGTGACAATATTTTACATGGGGTTGAAAGTTCAGTATTTAGTGCAATCACCCAATATTGCTTTCACCATTTGCATTCCGTTTGTGGTTGGGGGAGCAGGGCATTCTCTGAGACATGATTATGATTTTCATGAGGGTGATACAAGCTGAGAGGACAAAAGTATCCTCTGGGATTTCAGCTGGTGCCCCAGTTATTCAATGTGAAATTCCTATTCATGCTGTCATGGAGGGGGACTGCTTCCTGTCTGTGGTGCCACCCCCTGGCAGAGGAGAGCGAGCTTGTCTGACAACATCAGACCCCTGCAGGAACCTCCACACACACACTCTTAAGCAAGAACATGCAAGCGCACACACACACACACACTACCAACATTCCAAGAAAAGCTCAGTTTTGCTTTGCATTTTACAAGCATGGCATGAATCCAATTTTCTTCTTCCATGTTATTCTTCCTCTCTCTCTACATTGCCCTCTCTGGCAGTGCAATCCTGCTTGGCCTGAACCATCTGCTCACAGTCTTAGGAGGAGGAGAGAGGCCCCGGGGTGGTGGCACCGTCTCTCAGAGAGAACCATCAGTGGCTCCCCAGTGAGGTCCAGGCCAGTCCTTGGGGCTCTTAAGGCCCAGCCAGGCTAGTGAGGCCAAGCCTGGAGCCTGTACACATGGACCACCGAGGTCAGGTCTAACAACTGGTGTAGGCTTTATTCCCTTCTCCCTCCTGAGTTCCATTTTCCTGATGAATATCTCAAAATGTAGTCAGGCAAGATGGAGACAGCTAGCGAATCACCTTGCAGCGAAGTGATTCAAGTCAGGCTTGTCTGTTCACTTTAAGGAAGCATACGCTTGGCGCAAAGAGGGGGACGGTAACAAGAGACAAGTATGCAAATAAAAAAAAACGATTTTTATTTGGTTTGTAGCATTAGAAAACAAAGCGACTGCTGTGAAAATAGCATTTATTATGTATAACCTCTTCCCTGTGCTCACTCAAGTCATCTGTGTCGAAACGAATGGTAAATACTTAAAGTTTTAGACGAGTCATTATTTTCCATTTTTGCATTTAACAAATTCCAGCGTCAACCTCGGGAATTAATGACGCAACCCAGAGGTGGTAATGTCAATCGCTAATGGCACTGTGACCATCTGGCTGTTGTCTCCTCCACAGACGCCACATGTGACCTGGTTGCATCTGTAGCCTACCACTCAGAGGAGCATACGCTGAATCCCTACATCAGTCCCTTGGCCCTTTCTACCTACTAGCCTCTCCCGTAGATCTAAGATAACTGGATAGGGTTAAGCAAAATTGTAAAAATGTTTTAACAATTTGCTTTCTAATAGGCTGGGTGGATTTATTTGCGTTACTGCTTGCAACTACAGATGTAGGATCTTGATTTGAGGCAGTTTGCTATAGCAGACAAATAATCCTGCAGAAAGAGGAAATGTGAATTATTTTGTGGATCCTAAATAGATTTTTTTTAGGGGTGATGTTACATCAACTCTGACATTTCAAGGTGGAAATTAGGAACTTTAAGTATTTTTATACATCAAATACTCTACAAGTTTCAAATGTCCTCCAGGAGGAGTAATAGGGGCTGGCTTGGGATTCAGGTACAGTATATCAGTCATATGTCACTTCAGGCTTTACAGAGTAAAAAAAGCACAGTTCTTTGGACCTCTGCTTTGATATCAAAGCTGACCACAGGGTCTGTAGAACAGGGTCGGCCATCTTGGTCTGTGATTCACCCTTCAACCTCTTCAGTGGGTTATCAAAGACCCCCTTCTCTCCTCTCTCTCTTTGCAGCTCTACAAACCGCTCAGATCAATGCTATGGGAACAGAGGGACTGACTGCAGGATCATGCTTGTCAGGGTCCAAGCCTGGCAGCACTGAGCGATCAAGAGAGAACGGGTTCAAAGTGGGCATACAGGCTAGCAAAGTGCGACCTTGACAAGTGTTGTGTTGGGGACGGAGCCCAAGGGACATTCATAACATGCCAATGTATCGACGAACACCTGTTGTTGTTGTTTATGCTGCTTTTGATAGTTTTTTTTACGTAGGTTGGTGTTCTTCTAAGAGAATATAACATAAGTGTGCCCAGTCTCTCTTCTCTTCTGAGAGAATAACCTGCTATATTCTTAAACATTTATGTTTATCTAATAGGTTTGAGTTATTTCATGGCTTATTACATACTTATAACACATATTAAGTCTGTTTTGTTTTAAAAATCCGCATTTTGATCCTGATTCTGACCAAACTTACCGCAAGGTACCTCTGTCCCCCTTACACCTTCCCAGGACACTAACAGAAACACAACACAGAGTAACAACACAAAGTGCTTAAAAAATACACTGACAAAAGGAAAAGTCCCCTTTGAGTCAATGGGAAGCTATAAGCCATAACCACTATCAAGATATTTTATCTTCATTCATTACTTTCGTTGATGTTTTTTTTGTCATTTTTGCTGTAGTGGCTGTAGTAGTGACACAGCAAGAGCTTGCGGTCCTTTCAGGCAATTTGGTGTGTCAACATTATTGTGAGATTATAGTGATGCGACTCTTGCGTGTGTTTGTGGGACCAAGATAGTTAGACTGTGACGTGTGTAGATCACTCTCCTGTTGAGTGAGTTAAGCTGACGGGGAGGAAGAGAGAGGGGAAGGAGAGAGAGAGAGAGAGAGAGAGAGAGAGAGTTAAGGACATTGTGGTGATGTTTAATGTTCTGTGTTTTGTTATTCCAAGACTTACATTTAATGAAAACTTTAAAACCCTAATTTATTTTCCATGTGTTTCAGTACAGCATTTGTTTTCCATTGGGTAACAATTCACTGCACAAAAAGTATTATTACACATAATACTGCACCATGTTTGACTCCAGTACAGACTCCACTATTTGGTCTTGTTTAGATTGCGGCTATGGGATTTCAATGTTAATATCTTTCTTCAGAGCACAAAACAAATCCACCCTTCATCTTTGAGGAGGTTTTCAGACAGACATTCAGACTAAAATGAATCTGACAATGACAACTGGTATGTAGGGTTTTTCCTTGAGGCTAGAGAAAGCGAGCTGGGTTTCTCTTTGAATATCTGCAAAGATTAGCAATGTTCCCATATTGTTGAATGTCAAGATATGAGTAGGTTGCTAGGAAATCAAAGTGACACCATTAAAAAATGAAAACAAAATCTTACAAAATAGATATGCAGTATCTAACCTAAGACATTGTTCAATCGCAATAGCTCCTTTTAATTAGTTATAGACAGTAGCCGACTGGCCACCGGGAGAATTCCCGGTGGGTCGCCTGCCTTAATTTTTTTTTTACTACTAATAAAAAAGTTGGCAAAGTTGAGCGACATGAGCCAAACCCCTTTTTCCCCCAGGCCCATTGGTCTATTCCAAACGAACGTCTATGCAACCCTTAGACCCTGTAACGGCCGTTGGTGGAAGAAGGTGAGGACCAAGGTGCAGCATGGTACGTGTTCGTCATTTTGTTAAATAGCACTGAACACTGAATACAAAGAAACAAAACGGAACAACCGAAACAGCTCCGTCAGGTGCAAAACACACTAAACAGAAATAAACTACCCACAAAACCCACGTGGGCAAGAGCTAACTAAGTATGGTTCTCAATCAGAGACAACGACAGACAGCTGTCCCTGATTGAGAACCATACCCGGCCAAAAACAAAGAAATACAAAAACATAGAAAAAAGAACATAGAACGCCCACCCTAGTCACACCCTGGCCTAACCAAAATAGAAAATAAAAAGCCTTTATGGCCAGGGCGTGACAGCCCCGCCCCCTTTGTCTCGCTCAAACTCACTCACACATTGACACTGACAGTGACAGCTCGAAAACTAGCTAAAATAGAAAATGGAAAAGCAGAGTTAAAAACGTAAGGGTTGGGCTGAAAAGTTAAGAAACAAAAGAGTCAAAAACTTCACTCAAATGCAAGTACTGTAAATGTAAAAAACGAACCGACTTATTCGGTATTAGTACCAGTGCCACTGACATTAACATCGAAGTGCTAGACCTGCAAGAGGAAGATGCCATAACCCAGTTTGTGGGTAAAAGAGTAGACGGAGAGGACAGCGAAGCCAAAGATAGGGCAGCCAAAGCGATAGATATGTGCCTAAATGTGTTTACAAATACGACATGTTATATCAGAATTTATGAGTGAAATGCAAATACTATTGGTCAGCTACTGCTGTGTAAATGTACTAGAAAGAAAGAATTGAGGTAAAGACGTACAGTAACTGGGTTTTCCAACCGGCTAGCTGGAAGAACTCAAATTTGACACCTAGCAAAGCTCTGAATGCCTAGATTTTGCCATCCTGTGGGGATTTTGTGGGAAATGGCAATCACTTGAGTATCAGTGATTTAGCGTCGTATAATTTTACTTAGCTAAAAGAAGCATTTTCGTTTGATTCTGATTGTTTTTGCCTTGTCGTTCTAAATCCTAAATTGCATTAAACAAACACAAACATACATTTTATTTCATATCTATACAGCCATTGGTTGCAAATAGTATACATATTGTAAAACCAATCAAGTCCTTTCCCTCTCAAATTCATATTTTGTGCGGGAGAATATGGCTACAGTGATTTGCTAGCTATGATCCTCATCGCCACAGTTCCTACCACTTCCCCTCTTCCTCGACAATGCATTGAAACTCAACAATGCCAAAAGTCCGGTGTGAACGGCGAGTAAAGCCACACAAAAAAATGTGTTGTGTTGTCATTCATTCACTTGGTATGAAAAAGTGGGGCTGCTGCTGCTGTGTTTTTGTAGTTTTTCCCAAAATTGGGACTTTATTAGTTCATTTCTATATTATTTTATTAATATCAAGGTTGATGACAGGCCCAGTCCAGTTTCAGTAGACGAGAGCATTGATGTGGATGACAGGCCCAGTCCAGTTTCAGTAGATGAGAGCATTGATGTTGATGACAGGCCCAGTCCAGTTTCAGTAGAAGAGAGCATTGATGTTGATGACAGAACCAGTCCAGTTTCAGTAGATGAGAGCATTGATGTTGATGACAGGCCCAGTCCAGTTTCAGTAGAAGAGAGTATTGATGTTGATGACAGAACCAGTCCAGTTTCAGTAGAAGAGAGCATTGATGTTGATGACAGGCCCAGTCCAGTTTCCGTGGAAGAGAGGATCTTTGGGGTTGATGACAGGCCCAGTCCAGTTTCAGTGGAAGAGAGGATCTTTGGGGTTGATGACAGGCCCAGTCCAGTTTCAGTAGAAGAGAGGATCTTTGGGGTTGATGACAGGCCCAGTCCAGTTTCAGTGGAAGAGAGGACCTTTGGGGTTGATGACAAGCCCAGTCCAGTTTCAGTAGAAGAGAGGATCTTTGGGGTTGATGACAGGCACAGTCCAGTTTCAGTGGAAGAGAGAATATTTGGTGTTGATGACAGGCCCAGTCCAGTTTCAGAAGAAGAGAGTATTTTGGGGTTAATGATAGGCCCAGTCCAGTTTCAGTAGAATATAGCATTGATGACAGGCCCAGTCCAGTTTCAGAAGAAGAGAGCATTGAGTTTGATGACAGGCCCAGTCCAGTTTCAGTGGAAGAGAGGATCTTTGGGGTTGATGACAGGTCCAGTCCAGTTTCAGTAGAAGAGAGGATCTTTGGGGTTGATGACAGGTCCAGTCTAGTTTCAGTAGAAGAGAGGATCTTTGGGGTTGATGACAGGTCCAGTCCAGTTTCAGTAGAAGAGAGGATCTTTGGGGTTAATGACAGGTCTAGTCCAGTTTCAGTAGCAGAGAGCATTGATGTTGATGACAGGCCCAGTCCAGTTTCAGTAGAAGAGAGCATTGAGATTGATGACAGGCCCAGTCCAGTTTCAGTGGACGAGAGCATTAAGGTTGATGACAGGCCCAGTCCAGTTTCAGTAGAAGAGAGAGTCAGGGAAGGCCAGGATGCCAGACCAACTTTTGATTATTTCAGGAGACCCAAGTCAGATGACCTAAAAATATTTTTTTTGTTTCCACCCTATGCAGGAATCAAAAAACTCTGTGGTACAGATGGTTTTCTGTTTTAAAGACGGCACCAATCGGAAATGGCTGTCACACAATGAAGAAAGCCCTTCGTTATACTGTACAATTTGTATGGCATTTGCGAAGCCTACTGACAGCATTATTTTTGTGAGTGGAATGGCGGATTGGAAACATGTTCACCAAAGGGTAGAGGAGCATTAGAAGAGCAACATGCCCAGAAGTAGTGCTGAAGCATACTTTTTTAAAGTCATTGGCAAGAGGGGGCTCAGTTACAGGAGGATGCAGTCTGAGGCTGCGTATACATTAGAGGACACCAGTATCCATCACGGTCATTTCTTGAAGTTGATAATACTGATGGGAAAGTATGACATCTGCTTGAAAGAACATCTCACCGAATGCATCGAGAAAAGCAAGAACCTACATCAGTCTGGGGCAAGAGGTTCTCTGATCACACTCCTCTCAAAGAATACTGTCATTCCGTCACACCGTCATTCACACAATTCAGAGCATTATCCAAGAGACCATGTCAAGTGAATTGCTTCTCTAATCTGTCATCCTCAAAGTCCCCCAATCAAGTGCATGTATGGTGCTATGCGCATGTCCTTAATCTGGTTTTGACACAACTGAAGTTGTCTTAGGAAGTGGGTCACTGTTTGCTTTCCTTAACGACGTTGCTGTGTTACTCCGTGAATCCGACCAAAGAATGGATGTGTGGGCGAAGAAGAGCCAGGACACACGACACAGAAGCTATCTTCAATCGCAGAAACACGCTGGTGGGCTAAGGATAGTGCTTTGAAGCAGGTCTCTATATCCTTTGGAAAACCAAACCAGGGTCTCTATGTTGACACTCAGCCATACAAGGACAGGCCAACATGAAGACAACTGTTCGGGTGAAGGCAAGAGGATTTACTGAAGCTCTTCTCTGGTATAAGACGACACTGACAGCTCAAATATTTATTTGGATATTTGAGAACATGTCACCATTGTCCAAATACCTGCAGACAAGTGGGACGGACATCCTGTCTGCCCATCGAATGGTTGTGGTTACCACAGGAAACTCTGAAAGGCATTTCAAGAGACTTTGACACCATTATGGCAGCGGCAGACACATTTGTTCAGTTTGCAAATAAGAAGATCAAAGAACAGGATGAGGACACCGAGCTGGAGGAGGTGGAAGCCACTCTGCCACAGAAAGGGCAAGAAAGAAGAAAATCATGTCTGGAGAGATGGCTCAAGAGGAAGCTTTGACAGAGGCAGAGAGTGACTACAAAGTTCAAGTCCACAATCAAATTATAGATACAGTCACAGATAGTATCCGCAGGTGATTTCTGTCTCATCTCATATGCTGACTTAGCCCTTCTGGACCCTCGAACCTTCTCCCAAATAGCATCCAATGGTCTTCCAGAGACAGACCATCAAGATCTCAGCAAATGTTTGCTTCGATTTGAAGGCTTCAGGTGATGTAGATGAATCATGACTCATGATGGCTTGTGCTGCTCCCTTAAAGGTTACGTTCTATTTTTTGGAGAGGTTTTCAGCCATTATTTTTTAGGTGTACTCCCATGACTTAAAGCCAGCCAGCTGACCCTGAGCAGCAGTTAGACAGTTCTATGTCTCAGTGAGTATAGTGGATATTTTAGAAACTATTTTTCACTCCAGGCTTCATGTGATGTGAGGTAGTTCAATCATGACAAATTCAGTGTGTGTTCTATAGAAGTTTTATACCAATGTAATGTGCAGTGTTTGTGTGTATTCTACAGCCTTTTTAAAGTAGTACTGCAATAGTGGTCAATGGTTGTGATGCAACTAGGTGGTTGTATTAGGGTCCGGTCGTGTGTGTACGTGCGTGCATTTGCAGGGCGGCCGTGGTAAAGTATATGGGGGCCGGTTCTGGTGGGCGGGTCAGGGACGTTTTTTTCTCCCAGTCCGTCCCTGGTTATAGAGCAGAGAAAAGTCCACTACTGCGAGTCAGTCTTCAAAAATAATCAAAAATTAATTGTCTTAGAAAATAGATATTTCAACATCTAACACGTTACATCATACAACAGTGAAGCTCTTCAAAATGAGCTTCAGGGCAGGAACAAGGATAAATAAGCCAGGTGTTTTTGTCAGCATGTAAAGTAATTGAAGTCAGGTGTAGTCATTAAGAAGAGTAAATAGTCCAGGGTGTTAGGAGAACGTTGTCATCCCCAAGTCTCTGAGATGTGACCTGGCATTCATTCAGCCCAGTCATATCCCTCCGCCGTGAGAAGGCAGTTACAGCAGTAACCCACCCGTTGTATGAGACCTGCCCTGCTTGGCTGGGGTTCTGATACATCACTGTGACGGTTGCCACAGTGCTGGGATTCCTTATCAACAAAACCATAAAATCATATGATCATATTTGACTTTGTTCATATGAGAACTGGTGGGACCCAGAGAATGAGGGATGTAGAGAGAGAACAAGTAGAAACATAGAGTTAGAGAGAGATCAATCTAAACACTAGTCAGAATCATCCAGAACATTATAGTTCATACCCATGAATCAACAAATGGTCGCAGCCATAAACTTTGCAATGTCTCTGCATTTGATTTGCTCTGTTCCTCTCTGTTCATAACATGAATTGTTAATTGAGATCACAGCTCTGCTAAGAAGATTTCTGGTCTGACTTTTCAATAAAGGTCAAGCCAACACCTTCAAGTATCTCAAAGTCAGCCTGTCAATTTTAATGAACATCCTGACCTTAAACAATGGAAGCAGATCAGTAATTCCTATAAATAATATTCAAAGGAGCGGTCCCATATCTCAATTTGTTGATTAGGGATATGAGCGAAGTGTAGGCAGACTTTTACCGTGTACCCTAACAATGAAAATTGATCTCTTGCATACGTTATTCAGATCTGTCTCCTCTCTTCATCTATGTCTTCTGAGTATCTTAACTTGGCGGTTGAGCAGTTTATTGCTCATTAATTATTCAGGCTTAGCAAATAGGTACACAAGTATAGAAACACAGAAGCGTTTGATATGCATTGTGTGATTATTTGGGGAATTTGTACCCTTTTCTACTTCTGGTGTAGTTAGCCAAAAATTACCTCCCATACTGGAGATCCTAGTTCCTAAAGGGAATTTATAGTATGCTTACTGAAGAAACACTCACAGTATGTACCTTGTCACTTAATCACTCAGTAGGAAGTCTGGGAGGAATTCAGAAAGGTAATGTCTTCGGCGGTGCTGCTGCATCAGAGCAGATGCCTGGATGGCAGATGCTGAAACCTCTTCGAGATGAGCCTGTCTGCATGTATCCAACTTAACGCATCATTTCCCTGACTCCAATCCAACTCAACAGGACCAGCATATCGTACATACAGAGGCTGTGAAAACAAAACACATTCAATATAACTAGACGGAAACGTAACGCATAGCTTTTAACTTTTCAAACAAATATGTCTTACAGGAAACTTAATTGCTTCTCACACAACATTCTTGAGCTCACGTCAGCTCAACATGAACAGTTTTTTTGTACAGAGGTTGCGAAAACATGACAGTTAGCTAACATCACTATAATTATTTCATTTTTATGATACGCGTGAAGTGGTATTGTTAGATTAGAAGGTTAGACTAATTGTGTAACTGTGAATTAAATGTACTATATAATACAACATACAGTATTTTCTGGACATTTGTATTAATGAGTCTCTGTTGTAGTAGTAATGTTCTCATGTCACACTTATCTATGACTACTTTCCCAACTAAAATGTATCATAGCTCAAAGTTCAACACATTGTGAAGCTCTCCTGCTGTGAATTAGTGGGTGTCAATTCACTCCTTAAATTGTCCTAGAAAGAAAGAAAACCTTTAAAAATGACTGAAATGCTGCTATCAGATAGGCAGCTGTGTCAACTGAGACAAAGGTGGCTACTGTACGTGGAACTCAGAAGGCATCATTGCGATGGTGAAGGGTATATTCTCTGAACAAAGCTCTGGCTGAAAAGACACGCATGTCTTCTGAAGGTAACATCTAGTGATTTGGAGTGGAGGGGATTCCTCTGCCGTCAAACAGCGGAATAGGGGCAGAGAGAGAGAGAGACGAGTGAGACAAAGACAAGATACAGAGAGAAAGACAAGAAATAGAAAGACAGAAAGAGAAAGGTTGATCTGGGACATCCCTTCCATCTCTCCCTTGCCATTTATACCCTCCTGCCCCCCATTCCCAATGTGCCACCGTGGGGGTCATGCAGGGGTGAGTGACATCCTTTCAAATGACATAATTTTGCAGAGCGAGCTGATTCCCAGGCTGGCTGATATTTCACAGGTCAGTGCCTGTGTTGCGGAGAGAAGGGGACCTGTCGTTGAATATTCCAATCAAGTGAGAGAGACGGTCATTTCTTCAAACAATCATCTGTATTTAATACCGATTCATTATTGCAATAATGAAACTTGCGACCCCACACCCTTGAGAAAATGCAGAGTTCTTATATAGTAGATCTAAAAATGCTGAGTCATGGCTGGTTCCACCCCTCCCATGCAGATCGGGGGGCATCATAAGCCACCTTAGGTTCATCTCGTGGTTATCTGCACTGGGTGTTTTGTTTTACCTCCAATCCAGCTTAGTTTCCCAGATGCAAGATTGATTAGAAACAATGAGGGATTGTTCTACTCCTCTAGGCTATCTCTATCTCGGGTCACACACACCAGATCCTGTCTATGGAATGCAGTCTTTTTTTTTTTTTAGGTTTTATCATCAAGGCATCGTCTCAAAGCCCAAGAGACACAGACGAGAGAGTACTCATCAAAGCATGAACATAATCTTGTAATTTTTCTCCCATAGTCCAACCTGATGTCTCTGACCTTTTACAATTGGACTTGGACGTTACCTCAAAGCTCCAGAGGTGCTATAGAACTTTTTTTTTATTGGAATCCAATAAAAAAAAGTGCTATGACTGAGATCTGATTTTGATAGTCAAATAAACGTCTGACGGTAGAGGTTTTCAGATCGATTCTCATATGTTGTCGAATATCTATGTTTATCATGTTGTGTTATCATCATGTCGAGGCGCATACAGTATATTCCTTATCAAAGCTGCTCAATTTAGATTATTCATAAGCAGATCCAGGACTCGGCTCAAAATGAAGGATTTGCCAACATAGTCCTTTGCGTCAACAGATAGGCTTTAGTCCGTGGCATTGTAACGATTTGAAAGGATCCCTTGATATACAATATCTACATCTTCCGTTTTACAGTGAAACTGCTGTGAAAAACACTCATAGTTTTGCTCTACATATAGGATTTATAGTCATTTCAATGGGCACGTTCTTCTCCCCTCCCATTTCCTGGGGTCTGATACATTAATCACTCATTCTATGATTAAAGTAGTCATTTATTTAGTTCCTTTCTCACAATATTTAAATTCCAACCTTTTTAATTACATTCTCTTGGGTTTTCCCCTCATATCCTGAAGCAGACTCTAATTTGCTTTCTGTCATAACAGTAAATGGTTGGATTTTCATCACCAGCTTTAACCGCTCATAATACGGGTTTTCAACACAAATGCGACTCAAGAGCAGCTCCGTTTTGAATCCGCAGCTCTCGGTTTTGTTTGTGCTAAAATCTCATCAAGCCGCCACATGTGTCAGTGATAAAGGCACAATTATTTTCCTCTTGTGCGCGAATGCTTAATTGGTTGGGTTTTTTTGTTAGTTGCGGCACTGAAGTTTTCATTCGGTTTGTACGACCCTCTACTTCGTTGTTTTGATACTAGGTTTGTTTTGGAGTTTTATAACTCACTGGACTGGTCATGAATCCAAATTGGAAATGTGGACTTAATCATTAATTCAAGGATGTACAGGCCAGTGTGTACTAGTACAAATTGTACACTGACCTTCATGCATGCAGACTGTACAGTCCTTGTTGCCTCAGACATGATGGTGCAATGTTTTGTATTCTATCTGGCCTACAAGTCATACAGTGTGTGGCCTTAGAAGTCTTGAGTGCACCACTGGTATTCTGACATAAATAACATAAATACTATAAGAAATGCTACTTTCTGACAACTGTCGTTAGGGGTCCTGATTGGTTGCCTGTGGTTGCTTGCTGTTGATGTGGGCCTACGTGTGTGTGTGTTGTTTTTAATTTGCCTACCAATTGCCCCTACCACATGATAGTGAAACCACACCGCCATGGACGCCAAGGACTTAAATCCATTGAGATTATGGATGGACTTTTGCCAACGCTGTGACAGAGTTCTGAGAGCATTCTGGGGACTGAGAGAAGGTGACATGGGATGTGTCGAGAGAACAACAAGAACTGCCTCAATGCCAGCCGGACTTATCTGATTCCTGTGAACCTGGCCTGGAAAACAACATTATCCATTTCAATGAAAAAGATTAGGCACAATGTTACTTCTTCACCCTTCTCTTCCTGAAGTTTTGGGAAGTTTTCTCGCCTTTTTCCTTCTTTTCTTCTTTACTTCCTCCTTCAGATCAACTCAGCCCATCTCCTCATTCCTGAGTTATATGTTTCCATAATATTGGCTCTGAAACTACTTATAGAGAGGGAGCAGGCAAAGGATGTAAGAGGTGGAATATATGGCTTCCTCTCACTTTCACTCTCTCTGAGTTATGTATTTTATATATCTCTTTGGAAAAATTTCTGGAAACAACAAAACACATACCCTTTGAGGGGAACGCAGCAGGATGTAAGGCAGTGAATATGTTTGATAGTACACTATCAAACACCTATTTTAGAAAGCAAGAGCATTGCCTTATTTATCCCCAGATCCCAGCCTGAAAAACAACCCTTGTTGAAGTTAAACAATTGCATGTGTGTGCCATTCATTCCACAACGTTATTTATACCCGACAGCGAGGGGGATTATGAGTATGATGCCCATCAGTCAACCATAGTTTTGGCTAGGTATAAATCAAGAGTTTGTTTGGTGCCTCTCATCCATTATGACAAGGCTTTGAAAAGCCTGGGAAGATCCCATACAATTATTGTAAATGCTAAAGTGCACACGGAAAAGGGACAAACCGTTTTTCTCAGTAACTCAATATTTTGTGTAATTTCTCAAATGTTTTGAAAGCGTGGCAGTCTTTAGAGAGGCGTAGAGATACTTCAGCAGCATCCAACTAAAGAGAGGTGGATTATTGACTTACCCAAAATGCCAAGGGGCATGTTAGAACAGATGATGTGTGAAGTCACCTTTTCACATCACCCCCCAAGGCTAATTGTGAAGAGAAATGTAGCCTTTAACTCCTCCATCCACAAACGAAAGCAGCAGGACTGGGAGCAGTGAAGATATCCTGTAAATGGTCAGAAAAACAGACTGTTTAAATCAATCTTGATGAAAAAAGGAATTTAAAGAAGTACATGTAGCTGCCAAAATACAGGAAACACTAGCATAAAGTGTCTTAGAAGGGCATTTGGCCACCACGAGCCTCCAGAACAGCTTCATTGCACCTTGGTATAGATTCTACAAGTGTTTGGAACACTATTGGAGTGATGTGACACCATTGTTCCACGAGACATGTTGTTGATGATGGTGGGGAAACGCTGTCTCAGGCATCCCATCCTTAAACCTAACCCCTAAGCCTAAAATATCCTTTTTCCTTGTGGGGAATGGTGAAATGTCCCCAATTGTCCGAATGTTCCTTGTTCTAGTAAAACCCAACACACACACACACACACACACTCTTTAAACCCCCTATGCTCCTTTGAGACCCCTCTTTCAAAGTAATTGAGATCTCATCTTCTAGCCATGGTAGTCAAAACAATTGGAAACGGAGCATTTTTATACATGACCCTAAGCATGATTGGGTGTTAAGTGCTTAAAAACATCATCCAAATGTCAGCGTTTCTTACATTATAGTTCTTCAAAGCACTTCAAGAGTGCATTTGTGAATGAAAGCAGTGACATGTTTTCATGCAATGGCTTAAAGTGCCATGAAAGAATTACTTAGGACCAAAGTGAGATTTAAACTGCCATGTCTTTGTAGTTGTTTTTCAACCTGTGTTCAGTAGCTTGTCACAATACCTTATCTAGTGTGCACTCTTGGTGGTGAATGGAAGTATGGATTGATGCCATGATGGCCTTGCCTAAAGTGCCATGGAAGTATGATTGGTGAAATGTAAACTTTCATGTCTCATCGTTTTTCCCTGTACAGTAACTTGCATAAAAGTGTGATTTGTTAAAAAAACACTTACATTTTTTTCCCCTGTGTCCAGTAACTGATGACAAATGCTGTATCCTGTGCTCACTCTTTATTTTATTTAACTAGGCAAGTCAGTTAAGAACAAATTCGTCTTTACAACGATGGCCTACACTGGCCAATCCCAGTCAACGCTGGGACAATTGCGCGCCACACTATGGGACTCACAATCATGGCCAGTTGTGATACAGCCTGGATTTGAACCAGGGTGTCTATGGTGACAGTGCTAGCACTGAGATGCAGTGCATTAGACCACAGCGCCACTCAGGAGCCCTCTTAGCTCTTAAATGCATACAGTTCCATGAGAGTTAGGGTAAAGTAAATTTGGCGACTGAAACTTTCCTGTCTCATAGCTTTTCTCCTCCACAACATTTAGGGGGTGCTTATTCATGTATTTGTCCTGTTACAAGTGTGACATGGAAATGTGTTTCTTGGATAACCCAACTCCTCCTGAGACAACCGCAGGGAGTGGAGTTACGGCCAGGGTCACTATTGCCCAGCGCCCCTGGAGCAATTTGGGGTAAGTTCCTTGATCAAGGGCCCAGCAACAGATTTTACACCTTGTCGGCTCCAGATTCAGATCAGCGACCTTACCCAATACTCTAAACCTCCAAGCTACCTGCAGTAGCTATACAGTACCTACAGTGCTTACTCTTGGTTCTTATCTATCATTTTCTTTCCACACAGTGGGAATATTCTTTGACTTCCTAGTTTATTATCAAAAAGCCAGAAAGCCTAGATTGTGTAGTGAATCTGTTTCTGCATCAGTCACATTTCCCTGTTCCTGCTGTTGTTGTTTTGTTTCACACATGGACTGTTTCATATTTCCTCTTCCTGTCTCTGTTGCCTGTTTCTCATTTTTCAAGGTCACTCCAAGTGTCGAGATAAAAAATTAAAAACATTGCCTCTCACTGATTGGACCCAGTCTGTAAATGTGAATGTTTTTCCCTCCATTATTCATTCATGCTTGAGTTTCCACCCTCCTACATGTCTCTCAGCAACAATCTACTGTGCTCTTCCGGCAAACACAGTCAAATATCTTTCCGTACCCTTAATGTGGCAATTTTCCAAAAGTCATTTTCAATTATGCTTCAATGGATTCTGTTATTAGAGGAGAGATTATTCTACAGCTAATGTACCTTAGGGGTGAGAAGTGTGTGTGTCTCAATGCCTCTGCGTTGTGTATATGTTCCAACAGATAAACACTCTGACAGCTTGTACAATGCTGATCCCCTTCCTGAGATAAGGTATGCTGATGGCAGCAGATATTATTAAAAGCTTTATTTGCTGCCTTTGCTCTCAACACCTTCCTCTACTGTTGCATTCTCTTCATTCTTTTTCCCCCCTCTTCATTTTCTCCTCCTTTTCTTTCTCTCTCTCTCTGTTTCTCTTTGGCATGCAAGCTCTAGCGGAATGGATTTTCATAGTCTCCACGGAACTTTCAGCTCAACTACTGTCTTTGAACTCAAAACAACGGTAGTTTGATGATGGGAGGCTCTTGTTATTTATCTTGAGATGTGATTGTTAATGGTGTATATTAAGGGTTTAGAATAGCCTGAGACAATGTGCTATCACAGTCCCTTTTACTGTGGGCCTTATTATCGGTTTACTGTTTCTTTATAGGCCCCCGTGTTACATCTGCCACGCCCTCTACTTCTCATCCTGTGTCTCCCTAACCTGCCACCACTCCCACAGTGCTCCCTTTCTCTCTCTGTGTGACCGGAGACAGATGTGCTGGAGTCAGAGCAGATCCCCACCAGCTGCAACCTGTTCCATAATCAAGACCTCTACAAATACTCAGCCCTGCCGCTTCCACGCTGCCAGATCGTAGCCTCTGCTCAGTTAGTCTGCATTTCAAGCCGTTTGTTCCTGCATGGATCTTGTTATCCTGTGGTGCCTGATTTCCCTAGCCTGATGCTGCTTTTCTCTCCGCTACCGTTCTGTGCACTCAGACTCTGGTCCCTGTAGCCAGTCCCTTGTCTCGTCAGTCCTGCTCCCCCTGGCCTGCACCCCACCCCCCCTCTCTCTTCAATAAATACCTTGGTTACCTTATCCCTGTCTCCTCGTCTGAGTCTGCACTTGGGTTCACCTGTTCCACCCCGCGTAACACCCTGACTCTGCGAAACATTTTCTACCACATTCTCCGTGTTGACTGTTTTCAAGAGGGTAGAGATCGTTTTCCTCTTGTTGAATTTGAAACACTTTTTATCCCAGCATCTCACAATGTGATCTGCTATGAGGATGGATAATGAAGAGTTAGAGCGGTTTTGGTGTTGAATAGTTTGTCAGCTTATTCCCCTCAACTATTCACTTATTTCCCTTTTAGTTGGTTGTTGCATGATCTTTTCACATTACCTCTTCATCTGTCTCTAAGATCTCTGACCCCACAGTCTCTCTCCTTTCCATCACTATACATCAGAGCAATGATGGTAGGATATTTCCCAATTCATGCCAATTGCGGTTTGCCTCTGCCAACCAAATCTCAGTCGCTAAGTTCTCATCATTCATTTTCCTGTGTCATCTAGAAGTCTTGGCATCCATCCAGACAGTTGATTAATCAAGATCTGGTGTTTGGACCCATATTGCATCCCATTCCCCTGTGCTCTGGCTAGGAACACATATTACTAATATTATCTCAAACAATAGCTGTAGAAATGTTTCACAGTGGATTCAGATGTTGTGTTCAGAACCCTCTGGATGGCTGTGTTTTGTCTACGTTCAGAATAATGTTTAAGCATATCAGTCAGAGGAAAGATCATGTTTTGAGCCTGAAGGCTTGGTCTTGCCTCAGGGTCTTCAGCTAAGAACTTTCCTGTTTTCTCTCTTCTCTTTCACAGTTGCAATGTCAGGTAAAGTTTTTCCTTTTTGTTCATCTCACTTCTGACACCAACAACCTGAACATGTCTAATTTTTGTGCCCGGGTGGAATTATTTGACAGGGTGTTTTTAGTTTTTCTCCCTGGCTAGCCTGTTTGGTTTTGTTTTGTTTGTTCTTTACTATCTCTTTGTTGTTGTCTGCGACCAGCCAAGTCAGCTGCAAGAGACCAAGAAATACCTCAGTCTGTGAGAACTGTGCAAGATCGATCGGCAAACTTTGACTTCTGGAACAATACGGGAATAGGACTTCTGCGTGGGTTCTGCTCATGAACGCCCCAGGCTTTATCTTTTTTGTATTGTGTGTTACGACAGACTGAGGTGATTTGGTTTGGGAGTTTGGTCCCACTCTCGTATATCAAGCACTAGGTTTTTTCCTCTCTCCCCAGAGCCTGGTCTCCACACAGTGCCTCTGCACACCAATGTAATTGTTCTGCTTTACAAGCAGCCATCTGGCAAAGCCTCACAACAATGCCTAATGAGAATTCTGGACTTTATTTACTGTTCATTTGATGTTCATGAAGGAACATGCACATTGTTTATCCCATCTCTCTCACGCCTCTCTGAAATTGATTTAGTAATGAAATAGCTCCTCACTTTATGTAAGCGCAGATGGAACCTGGCCAAAACGCTGGGGGGGGGGGGTTGAATTCCAAGAAGAAACAACCGGGACTCTGGAATTTCCCTGGACTGCTTTTGTAAGAACCGACGCTGGAGTAGAGAAGCAGGTGCGGAGAGTGAACATTTATTTTTGCACAGACATGGAACAGGACAGGACCAGTGTCAGAACCGGGTAATGCAACGACATACGACAATTAATGCAGGAGCGGGGAACAGAGCTGGGGAACAGACAGATATAGGGGAGGTAATAACACAGGGGATTGAGTCCAGGTGAGTCCAATGAATCGCTGATGCGAGTGATGAGGGTAGCAGGTGTGCAAAATTATGGTGGCTGGAGTGCGTAATGCTGGGCAGCCTGGTGCCCTCGAGCACCTGGGTGGGAGAGCGGGATCAGAAGCGTGACAGCTACATGTACAGGGTTGGGGAGTAACGGATTACATGTAATCGGTTACATGTAAGGATTACAAAAATCAGTAACTGTAATTCGTTATGTTACCAGCAAAAATATTGTAATCAGATTACAGATACTTTTGAAAAACTAGATGATTACTTCAAGGTTTACTTTTAAATTCAGAAAGGATGTTTGTGGAATTTTTTGTTGTTGACATTTCTTTGTTTTCTCAATGACATTCAAATCAGCATAAAAAAAGTTGCACGTTTAAAATTGAGACCACTGTGATGACACACCAAATGTGTTTGAACAGGAATAGGCTACAGACCAAGCTATGTCTTCCAATGGTGCGAATGCTGTCGGCTTCCAAAGATTATCCAACTTGAACAAACGCTAGGATGTAAGGGTGACAGCAGTGGTGTAGTCTACGACGATACTGTTATCACTTATTATTGATATCTACAGTGGGGCAAAAAACTATTTAGTCAGCCACCAATTGTGCAAGTTCTCCCACTTAAAAAGATGAGAGAGGCCTGTAATTTTCATCATATGTACACTTCAACTATGACAGACAAAATTAGAAAAAATAATCCAGAAAATCACATTGTACGATTTTTATGAATTTATTTGCAAATTATGGTGGAAAATAAGTATTTGGTCACCTACAAACAATCAAGATTTCTGGCTCTCAAAGACCTGTAACTTCTTCTTTAAGAGGCTCCTCTGTCCTCCACTCGTTACCTATATTAATGGCACCTGTTTGAACTTTTTATCAGTATAAAATACACCTGTCCACAACCTCAAACAGTCACACTCCAAACTCCACTATGGCCAAGACCAAAGAGCTGTCAAAGGACCCCAGAAACAAAATTGTAGACCTGCACCAGGCTGGGAAGACTGAATCTGCAATAGGTAAGCAGTCTGGTTTGAAGAAATCATCTGTGGGAGCAATTATTAGGAAATGGAAGACATACAAGACCACTGATAACCTCCCTCGATCTGGGGCTCCACGCAAGATCTCACCCAGTGGGGTCAAAATGATCACAAGAACGGTGAGCAAAAATCACAGAACCACACAGGGGGACCTAGTGAAGGACCTGCACAGAGCTGGGACCAAAGTAACAAAGCCTACCATCAGTAACACACTACGCCGCCAGGGACTCAAATCCTGCAGTGCCATAGTTGAAGTGTACAGTGCCTTGCGAAAGTATTCGGCCCCCTTGAACTTTGCGACCTTTTGCCACATTTCAGGCTTCAAACATAAAGATATAAAACTGTATTTTTTTGTGAAGAATCAACAACAAGTGGGACACCATCATGAAGTGGAACGACATTTATTGGATATTTCAAACTTTTTTAACAAATCAAAAACTGAAAAATTGGTCGTGCAAAATTATTCAGCCCCTTTACTTTCAGTGCAGCAAACTCTCTCCAGAAGTTCAGTGAGGATCTCTGAATGATCCAATGTTGACCTAAATGACTAATGATGATAAATACAATCCACCTGTGTGTAATCAAGTCTCCGTATAAATGCACCTGCACTGTGATAGTCTCAGAGGTCCGTTAAAAGCGCAGAGAGCATCATGAAGAACAAGGAACACACCAGGCAGGTCCGAGATACTGTTGTGAAGAAGTTTAAAGCCGGATTTGGATACAAAAATATTTCCCAAGCTTTAAACATCCCAAGGAGCACTGTGCAAGCGATAATATTGAAATGGAAGGAGTATCAGACCACTGCAAATCTACCAAGACCTGGCCGTCCCTCTAAACTTTCAGCTCATACAAGGAGAAGACTGATCAGAGATGCAGCCAAGAGGCCCATGATCACTCTGGATGAACTGCAGAGATCTACAGCTGAGGTGGGAGACTATGTCCATAGGACAACAATCAGTCGTATATTGCACAAATCTGGCCTTTATGGAAGAGTGGCAAGAAGAAAGCCATTTCTTAAAGATATCCATAAAAAGTGTTGTTTAAAGTTTGCCACAAGCCACCTGGGAGACACACCAAACATGTGGAAGAAGGTGCTCTGGTCAGATGAAACCAAAATTGAACTTTTTGGCAACAATGCAAAACGTTATGTTTGGCGTAAAAGCAACACAACTGAACACACCATCCCCACTGTCAAACATGGTGGTGGCAGCATCATGGTTTGGGCCTGCTTTTCTTCAGCAGGGACAGGGAAGATGGTTAAAATTGATGGGAAGATGGATGGAGCCAAATACAGGACCATTCTGGAAGAAAACCTGATGGAGTCTGCAAAAGACCTGAGACTGGGATGGAGATTTGTCTTCCAACAAGACAATGATCCAAAACATAAAGCAAAATCTACAATGGAATGGTTCAAAAATAAACATATCCAGGTGTTAGAATGGCCAACTCAAAGTCCAGACCTGAATCCAATTGAGAATCTGTGGAAAGAACTGAAAACTGCTGTTCACAAATGCTCTCCATCCAACCTCACTGAGCTCGAGCTGTTTTGCAAGGAGGAATTGGAAAAGATTTCAGTCTCTCGATGTGCAAAACTGATAGAGACATACCCCAAGCGACTTACAGCTGTAATCGCAGCAAAAGGTGGAGCTACAAAGTATTAACTTAAGGGGGCTGAATAATTTTGCACGCCCAATTTTTCAGTTTTTGATTTGTTAAAAAAGTTTGAAATATCCAATAAATGTCGTTCCACTTCATGATTGTGTCCCACTTGTTGTTGATTCTTCACAAAAAAATACAGTTTTATATATTTATGTTTGAAGCCTGAAATGTGGCAAAAGGTCGCAAAGTTCAAGGGGGCCGAATACTTTCGCAAGGCACTGTACCTATGATGAAAATTACAGGCGTCTCTCATCTTTTTTTAAGTGGGAGAACATGCACAATTGGTGGCTGACTAAATACTTTTTTTCCCCACTGATGTGCATTACACTGATGCTCTCTCATTTAGATTTTTGCGCTTCACGAATAGTGGTTGTTGTGGATGGCTGTTCATATATTTATATGTGTATTTGGACCCAATAATGGTTGAATTCAAGAAGTTTATGCTGCCTATCAATCATTGTTTTTGAACCCAATGGACAGACAGTGAAAAATGTGCATCCCAGCATACGGAATAACAGCGTGGCTTTTATTGCTCAATCTAATTCATGCTGATAAAAAATAAATAATCCATAGGCCTAATGGACACGTGCTCAAACTCGCAAACTTTTGATAGACTTAAAGGGAAAATCTGTAGTTGCTACATCCATTTTTGTCTATATAAAAATATATATCCAATATGTATCCAATTCTATACATACTGTATATATCCATTGTTTCTTGAAGAATATACTTTAAACATGCCTCAATAGCTCAGTTCAACTGTCAAAATCCATGAGAACCAAAAATATAAGTTTGTTTTTGCCCAATGTTTGTAAACATTGTAAATGTAAACACACTGTATAGCCACATAACATGGTTGCAATATCAAATTATTGTCACAACGGGTGTAGACTTTACAGTGAAATGCTTACTTACAAGCCCGTAACCAACAATGCAGTATTAAGAAAATGCTAACAAAAAAAGGTAATAGACAAGAATGACAAATAATTCAAGAGCAGCAGCAAACAATAGCGGGGCTATGTACAGGGGTTAACGATACAGAGAGAACGCTTGCAGAGCGGTAGCAGAGAGAAGAGTTTATGACAAATAATTAAAGAGCAGCAGTAAACAATAGCGGAGCTGGGAACAGGGATTAACGATACAGAGAGAACGCTTGCAGTGCGGTAGCAGAGAGAATAGTCTATGACAAATAATTAAAGAGTAGCAGTAAACAAGAGGCTGGAGTCTGACAATTTTTAGTGCCTTCCTCTGACACCGCCTGGTATAGAGGTCCTGCATGGCAGGAAGCTTGGCCCCGGTGATGTACTGGGCCGTACACACTACCCTCTGTAGTGCCTTGCGGTCGGAGGCCGAGCAGTTGCCACAGCAAGCAGTGATGCATCCCGTCAGGATGCTCTCGATGGTGCAGCTGTAAAACCTTTTGAGGATCTGAGGACCCATGCCAAATCTTTTCAGTCTCCTGAGGGGGAATAGGTTTTGTCATGCCCTCTTCAGGACTGTCTTGGTGTGATTGGACCATGTTAGCTTGTTGGTGATGTGGACACCAAGGAACTTGAAACTTTTTAACTGCTCCACTACAGCCCTGTTGATGAGAATGGGGGTGTGCTCGGTGCTCCTTTTCCTGTGGTCCTCAATCATCTCCTTTGTCTTGACCACGTTGAGGGAGAGGTTGTTGTCCTTGCGCCACATGGCCAGGTCTCTGACCTCCTCCCTATAGGCTGTCTCATCATTGTCGGTGATCAGGCCTAACACTATTGTGTCAACAGAAAACTTAATGATGGTGTTGGAGTCATGCCTAGCCATACAGTCATGAGTGAACAGAATGTACAGGAGGGGGCCTAGCACGCATACCTGAGGAGCTCCCATGTTGAGAATTAGCTTGGTGGATGTGTTGTTACATACCCCTTTCCACCTGGGGGTCGGCCCGTCAATAAGTCCAGGATCCAGTTGCAGTGTGAGGTGTTTAGTCCCAGTGACCTTAGCTTAGTGATGAGCTTTGAGAGCACTATTGTGTTGAACGCTGAGCAGTACTCAATGAGTAGCATTCTCACTCCTTTTGTCCAGGTGTGAAAGGGCAGTGTGGAGTGCAATAGAGATTGTATCATCTGTGGACCTGTTGGTGCGGTATGCAAATTGGAGTGGGTCTAGGGTTTCTGGGATAATGGTGTTGATGTGAGCCATTACCGGCCTTTCAAAGCACTTCATGGCTACAGACGTGAGTGCTACGTGTCGGTAGTCATTTAGGCAGGTCACCTTAGTGTTCTTGGACACAGGGACTATGGTGGTCTGCTTGAAACATGTTGGTATTACAGACTCAGGCAGGGAGAGGTTGAAAATGTCAGTGAAGACACTTTCCAGTTGGTCAGCGCATTCTCAGAGTACACGTCCTGGTAATCTGCCCTGCGGCCTTGTGAATGTTGACCTGTTTCAAGGTCTTAGTCACATCGGCTGCGGAGAGCGTGTTTACACAGTCGTCCGGAACAGCTGATGCTCTCATGCATGTTTCAGTGTTACTTGCCTCGAAGCGAGCATCGTGTCACTCAGCAGCTCTCAGCCGTGCTCCCCTTTGTCGTCTGTAATAGTTTGCAAGCCCTGCCACTTCCGATGAGCATCGGAGCCGGTGTAGTACGATTTGATCTTAGTCTTGTATTGACGCTTTGACTGTTTGATGGTTCGTCGGAGTGCATAGTGGAATTTCTTATAAGCTTCCAAGTTTCTTATAAGCTCCTTGAAAGCGGCAGCTCTACCCTTTAGCTCATATCAGGGATGGTTAGTCCTTGCATCCATAGCTCTGTCTATTAATCTTGGAGTGGTTACATTTCTTCAGGCCTAGCCCTCAGATTTTTACCAAAACATAGGCGGGGCTGCACTTTAAACAGCTGCATATTATCAAGATATCAAACTGTCACCAACATATGTAAACAATAGGCCAATAGCAAATGCAGCATATAACATTCCTTTTTCACATATAAATAGCACTTTTCTGTAGTGCTCAAAGCATGCCATTCCATGAGCGCTGCATTTATTTTTCAACTCGAATCAATGAGCCCAATGAGTCCTCCATAACAACAAGATCAAAAACAAAGGAGTAGGGCTGGCTAATAAATCCTTCATTTTGGGGTCATGCTCCGGTAAAACAATTTGGCGAATCTATACATTCACATTTCCAAGTTCTATTCTTGAAGCTCAAGGGGTATAACATTTATTGGATTGGCTGTAATTCTGATAGACTTTGGTTTTTAATGTAAAGATATAATATAATCTTATTATTTATTATACCTTGTAGAAAGTGATGGGTTAGAAGAAGCCTACGTATCCAACCCTTAAAGTAAAATGTAACATCCATATAGCCAGCTATGTAAACTTTAACATTGATTTATTCATAAATAGATGTCATTCAATTGGTAACATACATTTTTGTCTTCTTCTAATGCCTCTTATGGGGAAAGTAATCTAAAATTAATTGAATGTAATCAGATTACGTTACTGAGTTTGGGTAATCCAAAAGTTACGTTACTGATTACAAATTTGGACAGGTAACTAGTAACTAATGGATTACATTTTGAAAGTAGCCTACCCAACCCTGTACATATATACATGTTACACATTCAGCAATCTGTAGTATGAGGTACATGGTTTTAGTGTTTATGAAAAATCTTTTCATGAATCTTTGTATTCTGTATTTCCTTTTTAATGTATTTTACCCCTCAGTGTATACGATAACACAACAGTATTACTTAATACTTAGTTACTTATCTCTTTCACTGTAGGTGTATTCTGAAGCAACTGCCTTGCAGTGCTTGTAAAATAAGGTTCCTGGATTGAAGCTCCTAGTAAATGAGAATTTAACTCTGGGATATGAGAGACGTTTTCTCTTGCCTCAAACGGTGTACAATTGGAATGGTTGATTAAACTGCTTCAAGCACTCTTATTTACCTTGAATTACTAACTTCTTTACTATAGTGAAAGCATTTCATCACTAATATCCACACTACCTCAGGGTTTCTTCCTCAATGCAGGCAGACACAACAACAGCAGACAGTGTAACTACTGCAGTACCTAATCCCTTCTCTGATAGTCAAGTGATATTTCAGACTGCTGCTATCTTCCATCAGCAAACCAAAACCCCATTAGTTTCAGGTGCCTGGCAAGTGTTGGAATATTTCATAAACTGCTGCGCCAACAACAAGAGGGAGTATTACCTCTCTGCTGAGCTGCTGAAGGCACTTCAGCTATATTGTGCTCAGAATTGAAATTCTGAAGGCAAATTACTTTTCGTATTTTCCTCAGAATCTCTGTTCACTTGCCACAATGACGCTCACTCTCTCTGTCTCACTCTCCCTCAATACATTGTATCCAGACCAGAACCTAGGCATTGTTAGGTTCTAAAAAACAGGTTAAACCAAGTTTATTCACACAAAAGATCTGACAGCTGAACAGACCAAGACATATTCACATAAGCACGGGTATTTAACCCTTCCTCCTATGTTGAGTCTCCTCCTTACACCTCTGAACAGCCAATACACCTCTGTTGCTACACAGAATTTTTGTGAAATCTGTTCTTCCTCACTTAATTTTACCTGACCTCTGCCCAAATTCCTCACTCCTCCCCAACTCACGGCTGTCATGTTGACTTGTACTAGACTGTGGCCCCCCTCCTTCCCATAGTATCCCTGATGTCTAACAATAACATATTCTGACATAATATAAACGTTCTACATTCAACTCTCTTCCTCAGTGACATGAATAAGTATATTTCAGGTTTAGAAGTCAGAAATTGTCAGTCCCCCCTGTTGAACATTGACTACATACTGTTCATCATTATATACACTTGGAAATTACTTAGAAATTTAACAAACAATGATAACAAAACATGAAACATTTTTTTATACGTGATTAACATTCACAGTTGATTATTATGTTTACAACTCCAAGACTTAAATGCCCCTGATCTATAATCACACTATGCACACACTTATTTCCATTTCTCGTCAGACAACAGAATGACATTTCAGCTGGAGTTTTGGCTTCCTCCATTTCGGCTGTAGCTTTTAACTTTCTCCATTTTAAAATCTAATCAAATTGTCAGATGTTAATGTGAATGTAGCAAAATGCTTGTGCTTCTAGTTCAGACAGTGCAGTAACATCTAACAATACACTAAGTTGACTGTGCCTTTAAACAACTTGGAAAATTCCAGAAAATGATATCATGGCTTTAGAAAATTCTGCTAGGCTAATTGGCATAATTTGAGTCAATTGAAGGTGTACCTGTGGATGTATTTCAAGGCCTACCTTCAAACTCAGTGCCTCTTTGCTTGACATCATGGGAAATGTAAAGAAATCAGCCAAGACCTCAGGAAAAAAACGACGGACGCGTTCTGTCTCTTAGAGATGAACGTACTTTGATGCGAAAAGTGCAAATCAATCCCAGAACAACAGCAAAGGACCTTGAGAAGATGCTGGAGGAAACAGGTACAAAGGTAACTACATCCACAGTAAAACGAGTCCTATATCAACATAACCTGAAAAGCCACTCAGCAAGGAAGAAGCCACTGCTTCAAAACCGCCATAAAAAAGCCAGACTACGGTTTGCAACTGCACATGGGGACAAAGATCGTACTTTTTGGAGAAATGTTCTCTGGTCTTATGAAACACAAATAGAACTGTTCGGCCATAATGACCATCGTTATGTTTGGAGGAAAAAGGGGGAGGCTTGCAAGCCGAAGAGCAGGAAAATTATGTGGATATAATGAAGTAACATCTCAAGACATCATTCAGGAAGTGAAAGCTTTGTTGCAAATGGGCCTTCCAAATGGACAATGACCCCAAGCATACTTCCAATACTGTGGCAAAATGGCTTAAGGACAGCAAAGTCAAGATATTGGAGTGGCCATCACAAAGCCCTGACCTCAATCTTATAGAAAATGTGTGGGCAGAACTGAAAAAGCATGTGCGAGCAAGGAGGCCTACAAACCTGACTCAGTTACACCAGCTCTGTCAGGAGGAATGGGCCAAAATTCACACAACTTATTGTGGGAAGCTTGTGGAAGGCTACCCGAACCATTTAACCCAAGATAAACAATTTAAAGGCAATGCTACCAAATTCTAATTTAGTGTTTGTAAACTTCTGACCTACTGGGAATGTGATGAAATAAATGAATGCTGAAATAAATATTTATCTCTACTATTATTCTGACATTTCACATTCTTAAAATAAAATGGTGATCCTAACTGACCTAAGACTGGGCCGTTTTACTCGGATTAAATGTCAGGAATTGTGAAAAATGCTACCGTCCCACCTACCCATAAGAAGTTAAAAGGCTAAACTGTGTTTTGCTATATTGCACTTGTGCTTTCATGAATATAAATATTTTTAGTAATATTATTTGAATGTTGCGCTCTGTAAATCAGCGGTTGTTGATGAAAATGATCCCGTTAACGAGATTGCAGCCATAAGAAGTTATGGAACATAAAGAAGTTATGGAACAGGCTATGGAACATGGAGCTTTCAAAATAGAAGCCACTTCCTGGTTGGATTTTCCTCAGGTTTCCGTCTGCAATATCAGTTCTGTTACACTCACAGACAATATTTTGATTGTTTTGGAAACTTTAGAGTGTTTTCTATCCAAATCTGACAATTATATGCATATTCTAGATTCTGGGCCTGAGAAATAGGCAGTTTAATTTGGGTACGTTTTTCATCCAAACATCAAAATACTGCCCCCTACACTCAACAGGTTAACAACAAGTTAAGCTTTATTTTGATGTATTACACTTGTGATATCATGAAAGTTAAATATTTGTAGTAATTTAATTTGAATTTGGCGCTCTGCATTTTCACCGGATGTTGGCCAGGTGGGATGGTAGCGTCCCACACGCCCTAGAGAGGTTGACAGTCTGATGGCCTTGAGATAGAAACTGTTTTTCAGTCTCTCGAACCCAACTTTGATGCACCTGTACTGCCTTCTGGATGGTAGCGGGGTGATCAGGCAGTGACTCGGGTGGTTGTTGTCCTTGATGATCTTTTTGGCCTTCCTGTGACATCGGGTGCTGTAGGTGTCCTGGAGGGCAGGTAGCGTGCCCCAGCTGATGCATTGTGCAGACCGCACCAACCTCTGGAAAGCCTTGCGGTTGAGGGCGGTGCAGTTGCCGTACCATACAGCCCAACAGGATGCTCTCACTTGTGCATCTGTAACAGTTTCAGCATCTGGTTCCTAAGAGAGTGATAGCACAAGACTTGAGAAGCAAAAATAAACATAATACATAACAGTATTAATAAGATGTTAAATGATGCACAATTATACAGTACCAGACAAAAGTTTAGACACACCTACTCATTCAATGGTTTTTCTTTATTTTTACTATGTTCTACATTGTAGAATAATAGTGAAATCATCAGTACTATGAAATAACAAATATTGAATCATGTAGTACCCAAAAAAAGTGTTAAACAAATCAAATGTATTTTAGATTTTAGATTCTTCAATGTAGCCACCCTTTGTCAAATTGATGACAGCTTTCACACCACAGGCTCCAAGAGGTGTTCCCAAGTCATGTCATTTTCACTTTGCTCCCCATCTCCCCATCTCCTGTAACGTTAACGACTCCATAGAATGCACTGATATCGGTACTGCCAGAATCTGCAACTAACACTCCGTAGGACTGACCCTTGACCCCCACATCATACCATCTACACTGATGGATTTCTGTCTGTCACTAGTTCAGCCCCTAAAAAGCTTGACAGTAAGAATCGTTTGGTTCCCATATTCACCCCTTAGGTTGTTGTCCAGAGTATAATTACCCCCAATAAGCTATCTTTCCCAAGTGCGTGATCTACTGGTGTCTAAAACTTTCTCTGACCACTTCACTTCCTTAGTTGCTGTACTAAAGGTCATTACTGGTGAATAAACCTCAGTGCCTGAGGGCGATACAAGTGACAGAAATGGTGTTGCACAACAAGGCTTCGATTATAATGGGGCAAAAGCTATATCATAAAAGGAGGTTTCTCTCAACCAAGTCTAACGATTTCATCCAGTACATTACTGGTCCTCTTTTCCCCTATGATTTTGCGTAACCACTGCACTGCAATGTCCTTCATGTTCATGAACAAACATTTTAAAAGGTAATTTTAGTTTGTGTCAATGCTGGCGCCTGACACAATTGTGACTCATCACCTGGATTTGGTCTTACTTTGCAACATTTGAAATCGTGTTTTTTTTTACATTGGATAAAAGTAGAGACTCAGAGCTACAAAATGGTATATTACACTAGATTTTTTTGAGGAAAAAGGGGAAAGTAATTTTGCTTTGAAAGTTGATAAACTTCACTTTTGAGAAAATGGACTTTGAATGTTTTGTTATCTGGTGAAGAGCTCTTCTTTGTCCACACCCATTCATCATCGTTCACACCCTCTTAAGCTTTAGCCTCACCCATCTCGTTTCGCTCTTGAAGCGTTCAGAGCGCACACTTGATGTGCTAGCCGATGATTTGTTTACCTCTGGAAAACATGAAAACAGCCTAAACAATTTCATTAACACTTTTTTGCCAACGTTTACTGACACAGGCCATATTCAATGGGTGTTGTATACTTTAGCTTAAGACATGTAGCTATCTAGGTAAGCAATGAACTTAGCTAGGTAAACAATGTGTAAGATCACACATGTAACGTTAGCTAACGAGCCAGCCAGCTAACGTTAACTAGTTAAACAACAATGAACATAGTGCAAAATCATGACGTTACTACCATGCATGAATCTACTGGGAACTAACCAACCAGGTTCCAGTATAATACCTGAAAATATTTCTAGCGAGACTATTTTCCCTGTATACATCATCATGCATGATGGACCTATCTCCCTGTCACGGATGCCATGCCACAGTTGCCCTTAGTTTGAAGGTGTAATCTGGAGACAGGTGTTTTCTCCATCTCATTAGCTATCCTACTCTAATTCTACTGATTTCACCACTCAATCCTCCAGAAAGTGGAGACCAACACTTATGCAGCTCCACTACACAATAAAAACATTTTTAAGATCTCTCGGCATGTCTAGCCCAGTCATTATTTCAGCCAATCATGACAAGTGGAAATGTTGCTGACTTTTTCTGTGGCTTATTAATTAAAACCTCTTAATTCTACCCCCTCCTTTTTCGAACATTCTGTTAAAAATCGCGCAACTTTTCAACGTCCTGCTACTCATGCCAGGAATATAGTATATGCATATGATTAGTATGTGTAGATAGAAAACACTCTGAAGTTTCTAAAACTGGTTAAATCACGGCTGTGACTATAACAGATCGTGTGTTTCATTGAAAAGCGCAAGAAAAACTGCTCTCTGAAAGCAAAAAATTATTTCCATGCGTCACTTTCATGGGTTGTTAAAAGGGCACAAAATTAATTATCGACCTTGCATGCAATTCCTACAGATTCCACACGATGTCGCCATTGTCGTCATTTTCAATGGAGTTTTTTCTTGGTAAATCCAACTAACTGGATTCCGTTTCTTCCGGTCTCCACCAGGATGTTTTGAATGTGCACATTGGCAGCCATTGATTTGAAAACGAGGAGCTATTGAATATACATCGCCCTGTAATCATTTTGATAGATTATAAACGTTTACTAATACCTAAAGTTGGATTACAAAAGTATTTCGAAGTGTTTTGTGAAAGTTTATCGTCTACTTTTTTAATTTAAAAAAATGACGCAGCGTTTAAAAACAATGTTTTTTTCTGAATGACACAGCTTCCATGGAAAGCTATTTTGGGTATATATGGACCGATTTAAACGAAAAAAAGACCCAATAGTGATGTTTATGGGGCATATAGGAGTGCCAAGAAAGAAGCTCGTCAAAGGTAATGAATGTTTTATATTTTATTTCTGCGTTTTGTGTAGCGCCGGCTAAGCTATATCTTTGTTTACATCGCATTCAGGCATTTTGGGGTGTTGCATGCTATCAGATAATAGCTTCTAATGCTTTCGCCGAAAAGCATTTTAAAAATCTGACTCACAACAAGTGTAGCTTTAATTCAATACCCTGCTTGTGAATTTCGATGCACGTTTGAGTTTTAACGAAATGCATTTGCATTTCCAGGTGTCTACTTGAGACATCTGCGTCTCAAGTAGAAGAAAGAAATTTTAACCAACAAGGCTCGTAATTTAACAATTGTTATTTGTATCTACCGATGCCATGCAAATTTGTTATTAAGGCACAATAAAGTTCACAGGTTCCCGAAGGCATTTCTGATGAAAACAAATGTACAAATGGCTCTCCTGTGAAGTTGTGACTTGTGAAGTGTGTCTAGTTTCCTGAAACGGGTCACAATTGCTCCTCACACTCTTGGACTCCACTCTATCCTTTCATGGGGGCCCTTCCCCACTTTCGTCAACTCTGTAAGTGGTTCAGCAAATTTCAGAAAACGACGAAATAAAATGTCTCACAAAATCGAAACTCCTAGGGTCTTCCTGAGTGTGCGAGGAGTGTTTGGCCTTGCCAGAGGACGCATTGTTTATACATTTCTGTCCCTCCCTTACTGAATCCGGTGCCTCTTTCATAATACTACGCATTTTGCTCATGCTCACACTGATGGTGATGCTCACGCTCAGTGGCTGATGGTGATGCTCACGCTCAGTGGCTGATGGTGATGCTCACGCTCAGTGGCTGATGGTGATGCTCACGCTCAGTGGCTGATGGTGATGCTACGCTCAGTGGCTGATGGTGATGCTACGCTCAGTGGCTGATGGTGATGCTACGCTCAGTGGCTGATGGTGATGCTCACGCTCAGTGGCTGATGGTGATGCTACGCTCAGTGGCTGATGGTGATGCTCACGCTCAGTGGCTGATGGTGATGCTGAAGTTGTATCCGTACTTGGGGCTGCTCGTCATCTGGGTTGTCCTCCCCGGATTTGTCCCGGATAATATGTAACCGGGGTCACGTGTGTTTGTACTGGTCGCACATCTCTATGATTACCTGAATCTGCTGGTCCACTACCCAGTCCGGGACTACCATGTCCGAACTCATAATGTTCCTGTCCTCTGCCTCTCACAACCCATATCACTCTTTTTGCTCTTTAAGAGAGGGGTAAAATGATGGTCTACCAGTTGTGACCTGTTTCACCTCATAGCATGGGGCGAACAGTGGAGGAGTGACAATTGTATATACTCCACCAGACATATTTTGACATTGTTGAGTTGTTTATCCTCAATGTCTTTCTCTAATTCCTGGGTTAGGTTTGACTCTTTTCTAGCTCTTTAGCCAATTCCTGCTTTTGTTCATCTAATCTATGTGCATGCCCTTCGGCAGTGCCTAGTTTTTTATTTTTCGCCTCATTCTTGTCTACTGCCTACTCCATTTTACCTCGCAGGTCTCTATTTTTCTATTTTTCCAGTTTTATCCACTGCTGATAAAATGCTGTGGTTAGGATGCCTGCGTATTGTGGTCTGGACCGTTCTCTAATTTCAGTGTTCCACACTTCGATGCATCCATATACTTGTGGCTGGTTTTACCCCCCAACAGCACGAAGTAGTAACAGCTTAGGCTATTAATAATTTGGTCACTCCCCCGTACACTTCTGGTTTTAGCTCCCTTTATTGCTATTGTTACTACAGATGATCCTTGTTCAAACATTCATACACACACACACCCTATGGCCGCACGGCCACCGCTGCTGGGCTTTCACCCCCCATTACGGGTTTAGCAGGGTACCAACCCCACCCGGGATTTACCCCCTAGGATTTACCCTTTGCAGGTAATAGCCTGGTCGGACTTACCTTCCGAGACTTACCCGATACCATAAATCTTCGACCAGTCATAATGCAATGGGACTTCTGAATAAGCTCAGGCTTTTTAGGTCCTTATTCTATCACTGTTCAGCCTGCGATTCTCATCTCCCCAAAATGTAAAAATAAGTGGTAAATCCTGCTCCACAGATTTGGACTCTCTGGTTCGACTAAAGATCGTGGTGAATCCTGTCGACAACGCCACAACTGTTAGTTTTTATCCTGTTATGTAGAACCTGACAGACAACTATAAAAGCTCAAACCAAGTCTATTCACCAAAAGGGTCAGTTGAACAGACCAAGACAGGTTTACTCAAGCACTGGTATTTAACCCTTCCTCCTATGTTGAGTCTCCTCCTTACACCTCTGAACAGCCAATACACCTCTGTTGATATAAAGAACATTAGTGATATCTGTTCTTCCTCACATCATCTGACCTGACCTCTGCTCAAATTCCTCAGTCCACCCCAACTCACGGCTGTCATGTTGACTTGTATCAGACGGTGGCCCTCCTCTTTCCTATGGTATACCTGATGTCTAACAATAACATATTCCGACAAAATGTAAACATTCTACATTCCCCGCTCTCGCTCAGTGACATGAATAAGGGTATTTCATATTTTCAAGTTTAGAAGGCAGAACCCAACAACATCATCACCAAACACCAGATAAACAACTGTCTCTGTGGACAAGGGCTGGTGAGGATGAAAGAGGAAGGAAGAGCATATTGTATGGCGGTGAAGCCAGGTTTAACCTCTCTGGGATATGTGGGACAGCACCTGGCCAAAAGCGAGTGAAAATGCAGAGCTCCAAATTCAAATCAATTACTATAAAAATCAAACTTTCATTAAATCACACATGTAAGACACCAAATTAAAGCTACACATGTTGTGAATCCAACATGTCAGATTTCAAAAAGGCTTTTCGGCGAAAGCAAACAATGCTATTATCTGAGGGTAGCACCTCTGTAAACAAAAGAGAGAAAACATATTTCAACTCTGCAGGCGCGACACAACGCAGAAATAAAAATATAAATCATGCCTTACCTTTGACGAGCTTCTTCTGTTGGCACTCCAATATGTCCCATAAACATCACAAATGGTCCTTTTGTTAGATTAATTCCGTCCATATATATATCAAAAATGTCCATTTATTTGGCATGTTTGATTCAGAAAAACACCGGTTCCAACTTGCGCAACATGACTACAAAATATCTCAAAAGTTACCTGTAAACTTGGCCAAAACATTTCAAACTACTTTTGTAATACAACTATAGGTATTTTTTAAAGTAAATAATCGATAAAATTGAAGACGGGATGATCTGTGTTCAATACAGGAAGAAAACAATCTGACGCTACCGTTCAGGTCACGCCCCTCTAACAGTACACTTGAAGTGACCCTCGTTTTGAACAGGGCTACTTCTTCATTACACAAAGGAAAAACCTAAACCAATTTCTAAAGACTGGTGACATCCAGTGGAAGCGGTCGGAACTGCAAGAAGGTCCCTTAGAAATTTGGATTCCCAATGAAAACCCATTGAAAAGAGTGACCTCAAAAAAAAAAATCTGATTGGTTTGTCCTCAGGGTTTCGCCTGCTACATAGGTTTTGTTATACTCACAGACATGATGCAAACAGTTTTAGAAACTTCAGAGTGTTTTCTATCCAAATCTACTAATGATATGCATATCATATATTCTGGTGATGAGTAGCAGGCAGATGAATTTGGGCATGCATTTCATCTGGACGTGAAAATACTGCCCCCTGTCACCAAGAAGTTAAACACGGCAATTGCATGCTAATTATTACAGCTTCCCTCCCTGCAGACACTCATGAATATATATTAATTCTAGGTTATGGAATAACAAAAAAAGGCACCTCGGAAATCAGACAAACTGTAGGAGGCATATGCGTTATGGTTTGGAGGTTTGATTGAATGCATTTCTGTCTGATTGTACAGTCTGTCCATGACACTCTCACATCAGAGCCTTAGTACTTGAGGATATAACTAAGTGGTGAAAAGTAAAATGGATTCATAGCCTACATACAATACCAGACAGGAGCTTGCTATCTCTTCAATTTATACTTGGCAAGCAACTCAGTCAGACAGCATTGTGTGTCTTTGCTGTAATGTCCCTGCCTGCCGCGGACAACATAACGCAGCCCTTTGGAGCTCCCTAGTGCTGGGAGGCCCATTGCATAGAAAATTTCCCTCTCCAATCAGTCATCGCCCCATTCAATTCCCAACTCTCTTTTAATATCCTGTACAAGCTGTCAGCATGCCCACATGCAGTGTCTGTCTCTCTCATTATTCTAATTTGTAATCATTTTGACCTTCTTTCCCCGGCACTCCAGAATAAACTGGAATGAAAAAAGATCTTATTGTAATTTCAATCAAAAATCCATTACTGGCACAGTAGCACTAGTCTCTGCCGACTACGCCATCAGGAGAAAAAAACCCGAAGAGCTATAAAATAAGAATCTGTTCCCATTCGTCTTTCCTCACTCATACTGTAAATTGCATCGCACATCTGAAGGGGGTTATTTCTTAGTGGGTGTGGACTTTTTCCAGTCTTCGGACATAAATAATTAGTTAATCACAGGCACATGGTAGCTAATCTTAGGCTCACACGAACATGCACACAAGCGAGCGAAAATGAGTGAAAATGTAGCCTGTCAATTCAGCCATAAACTGTGATATATTTTCAAACACAGGATACAGAAATAAACTGCATTTTGAGCTGAAAGTTGTTCACGTTAACAGCCAATATCAACTAGGGATATATCATGTAACTTCTCTGGAGTCCAGACCAAGCAAAATCATACTGCCTATTTTTAACTTCTTATGGGCAGGTGGGACGGTAGCGTCGCACCTGCCCAACATCCGGTGAAATTCAAAAATACCAAATTAAAATATTTAACATTCTTGAAAATATGTGTTATACATCAAAATAAAGCTTAACTTCTTGTTGATCCAGCTGCTGAGTCAGATTTCAAAAAGGCTTTACGGCGAAAGCAAACCATGTGATTATCTGAGGACACCGCCCCGTATACAAACACATGAAAATCATATTTCAATCAGGCAGGTGCGCCACAAAAGTCAGAAGTAGCTATATAATTCATGCCTTACCTTTAATTAAAGATCTTCTTCTGTTGGCACTCCAAAATGTCCCACAAACATCACAAATGTCCATTTATTTGGCGTGTTTGATTCAGAAATAAACCGGTTTCAAGCTGCCCAACAGGCCTACAAAGTAATAAGTTACCGGTAAACTTGGTCCAAACATTTCAAACAACGTTCCTAATCCAACCTCAAGGACCCTAAAATGTAAATAATCGATAAATGTAAGACGGTTATAAACTGTTTCCAATACCGGATAAAAACAACGTGAATGTCACGCCCTGACCTTAGAGATCCTTTATAGTTTCTTTTTTTCTAGGTTGACTTGATATGGTTCCCAATCTGAGGCAGCTGTCTATCGTTTTCTGAGGTTGGGGATCATATTTAGGCCGCCTTTTCCCAACTTTTCCCAACTGTTTGTTGTGGGATCTTGTTTTTGTGTAGTGCCTGGGAGCACTGCATTGACTTCACGTTTAGTTTGTTCTGTATTGTTTTGGTGAGTTTAATTTATTAAACATGTGGAACTCTACGCACGCTGCGCCTTGGTCCGATTCTTACAACACCGTTCGTGACAGTGAAGCGTGCTCCAGTTCATGCGCATCAAAACAGTAGAGTCCACCTGGAGTGACACTTACAATGAATAGCACTACTTCTTCATTTCTCAAAAGAAAACATTGAACAATTTCTAAAGACTGTTGACATCTAGTGGAAGCCATAGGAACTGCAACCAGGTTCCTAATAATAAGGGTATCCCATAGAAAACAAATGGAAAATCCTATGGCCTCAATTTCGTTTTTCCCCCTGGATGGTTTGTCCTCTGAGTTTTGCCTGTCATATCAGTTCTGTTATACGCACATACATAATTGTAACAGTTTTAGAAACTTTGGAGTGTTTCCTATCCAAATACCAATTGTATGCATATCCTAGCTTCTGGACCTGAGTAACAGGCAGTTTACTTTGGGCACGCTTTTCATCCGAACGTGAAAATACTGCCCCCTACCCAAGAGAGGTTAACTGAGTCTGCAGGATCAGATGGAAAGCATGCACTGTCTGCACCGTGCCATCACTTTGGAGGGCAGCATGCTTGCAGAGTGCTCATTGCCAGCCGGGTAGCCCTGTTCTTCCTCACAAATATTGTAATAAATTCGCCAGCATACAGTATGTTAAATCTTCATCCCATAATAATGACAGCAGTGCGATGGTACAGCTGTTTATCTTTAGACATACACTGACTATACAAAACATTAGGAACACCTGATTTTTCCATGACATAGATTGAACAGGTGAATCCAGGTAGAAGCTACGATCCATTAGTGATGTCACCTGTTAAATCCACATCAATCAGTGTAGATGGAGGGGAGGAGACAGGTTAAAGAAGGATTGTTAAGCCTTGAAACAATTGAGACATAGGTTGTGTATGTGTCATTCAGAGGGTGAAAGTGCCTTTGAATGGGGTATGGTAGGAGGAGCCAGATGCACTGGTTTGTGTCAAGAACTCCGACACTGCTGTGTTTTTCATCCTCAAGAATGGTCCGCCAGCCAACTTGACACATTGGAATCAACATAGACCAGCATCCCTGTGGAAGTTATTTTTGATCACTAATTTGGATATGTGTGCCCACCTTTGTGCTCCAATGCTGATGACTGGTCATTGGTCAACAATCAAGACGTGCAACCTTTTGTTTCTGAAGCATGGATGAGAAGGTAACTTGTTAGGGCTGCAATCCTGTTAACGGGATAATTGTCATCAACAACATAGCGCCACATTCAATGAATATTACTAAAAATATTTATAATCATGAAATCACAAGTGCAATATAGGAAAACACAGCTTAGCCTTTTGTTAATCCACCTGTCGTGTTTTGAAAATATGCTTTACAGCGAAAGCAATCCAAGCGTTTGTGTAAGTTAATCGATCGCTCGACAAAACATTATGTACACTTAGTATGAAGTAGCTTGGTCACGAAAATCAGAAAAGCAATCAAATGAATAGTTTACCTTTGATGATCTTCAGATGTTTCCACTCACGAGACTCCCAGTTACACAATAAATGTTCCTTTTGTTCCATAAAGATTATTTTTATATCCAACATATGGCGCGTTATGTTCAGAAATCCACAGGAAAGAGCGGTCACATCAACGCAGACAAATTCCAAATAGTTTCCGTAATGTCCACAGAAACATGTCAAACATTTTTTATAATCAATCCTCAGGTTGTTTTTAAAATATATAATAAATAATATATCAACCGCAAATGTCTTTATCAGTAGGAGAGGGAAAGGCAATTGAGAGTTTTGGAAACTTGAGTGTTTTCTATCCAATACTAATATTAATATACATATATTAGCAACTGAGACTGAGGAGCTGGCCGTTTACAATGGGCACCTTTTCATCCAAACTACTCAATACTGTCCCTGCAGCCATAAGAAGTTAATTAAAGATGACTTGCATGCAGTGGGTTCAGAACAACAATGACAAAACATGTATTTAAAATAAAAACTTTGGCTGGGAAATTATTCTACCACCGAAAAGGACACTTTGGAGACTGAAAGGGCAAAGGGGCATGTCTTCTGCACAGGTAGAGCCCTATCTGTGCACGTTCAAGTCTCCAGGATTCAGGGCACATCCAAACGTTTTTGCATTCTTCATATGTCATTGTCGTATATTTAGTTTGTATGTTATAGGATCAAAGGCCCTCGAGCACCCTAGATTCCTGTAGTTATAGGGTGAGAAAGCCAAGTACTGTAAGATGTACAATAACAGGGATATTTCACATGACATGGCCAAGATTATTTAATTAGGTCATCAACCTACCTTAAGATGTGGTGATGGTTGGAAGCAGGTGTTGGTATGTAACCACTGTCTGTAAGTCTGTATGGCTGTCTGTATTTAGTTTAAAAGACACATTTTTATTTTTTTTTACAGATCAACAGACTATGGGATCCAGCTATGAGAGGATGAATGACAAAGTGGGATCTAAGACTGTGCTGAGTTACCTGTCTGTCCATCCAACAAGAGAAAGGTAAGACAAACTTCAAGAGTGATTTTCAATAACACAATAATGACTGAATTGTTCAATGTCCATTCTCTGCTGCCAGTATATGTTCTTTCTGATCAAATCGAATGTTAACTCGAAGTGAAGGTTAGACGGTAGACCGACTGTAAAATAAAATACATTTGGTTTGAATACATATTTTCCCTCAAGCATTTACATGTTTTTTTTTTTTTTTTGAGATCCCAAAGTTTAATGACCTTATTTAGCTTACATTGCCTTATGCTGGAAGCTTGCCTAGAGTTAGAAAGTCAATTCAAGATTGTTACCAAGCAAAACTTACTCATACTGTAGTTATAGCCTCAGGACATTTACCATGACACAACACAGAGACCAGAGATACCTTTTAGAAAGCCAAAACGTATTCAAGACATAATCTTGTTGGTTTGTCGATACATTCTGAAGCAAAACTAATAAGACAAAGTAGGTGTTAATTCTTTGAGCAAAGTTTCTTTCTACTTTGGGAAGTTAACCATCTATTCCACATTATAAACTGTGTGGGTCGAGCCTTAAATGCTGATACGCTGATAGATAATAGGTAATAGATTTGAATGATGTTATTACATTTCAAGCATTGAAAGAAGACACTCTTATGAATGTTGAGCCTTATTCCAAGGTCTTCTGCACAGTTTGACTCACAACCACTGCTAATAATGAAGTCTAGCCTTCTAGACATATAAATAGAATTAATAGACATAGAATGAATATACATTCTATTTCTATGGTTGTAACGAGATTGATATCCCAATTCACTGGAAATTAGCCTAAATATACCTTTTCCTATAGAGTGCTCACTCACAGATAGGCCGCAATCGATCTGGGTTTGACAATATTTATCTGCTGTGAGGCATCATCTCCTCCGCTCCTCTCTTTGTTTGCGGTCATCAGATGGCTCGAGCTCCATCCAACAGCAGGCTGCAGCCCCTCAGACAACACAACAATAACTATCGCACTCTTCGCATGATGATTAGCTTGGTCACTGGACTCCCACCGACGAACTGATCATAAGCAGATAACATGTAGAGGTTATCCTAACAACCTGTATTAATCTAAGCTTTGTTACTGACCTCACTCCTCTTTGTTCCCAGGAGACGCATTGGTGAACAATTGCAAAATGGATGTGGAGTGAAAAGTGAAATACCTGGCGATGCGATGGTATATTTGATGATGTGGAAGTTATTGACGATGATGTGAGCTGTTACGTAACCTCCCCTCGTGGAACTTAGTGCCTGTTAAAACTGATTCAGGAACAGATAGACATGCCCATGTCCATATGATCCACATAAACAATCTCAGAAAGGAAATGAATTACACCTACTGAGAGATGGGTTATGAGAAGGCTTTGTCCAATACATGTTATTACATTTTGTAAGAGAAATAATGTTTGATTAGGGTTTAATCTTGATTATGTCGCATGGCAAGTAACATTTACTGTGCAGGAAATCCAATCAGGTTGGTTAAAGATGAATCATCTTTGGCTGTTTATACCTTTCCAAACTTCTGCAATTCCTTTCATTCTCAACATTTAAAGTGTATGCCTTCCATTAAATGCAGCAGTGATATAGGGGATATACAGAGTACAGCTATACACACAGCTATACAACAAGCCCTCAATAGAGATATGTCTTAATATGAAATGTATTACAGTAAATATAAAGGGAGCCTGGTTGAAAAGGACTCGCCTAAATTATTATTAGAGAGCTGAGAAACATTCAGTGTCTCCTTGTTCAGTGGTGAAGTGGTGTAGTGGTGAAGTCCTTCAATGACTTGTAGCATTTGTACTTAGTGAGACAGAGACAGAAGAATCAAAAATGCAAGGTGAAACGCAATTTCCACTCATAATAAATGCTGTTGTTTAATACGATATTATTGAAAATGATTAGACCTGGCCTTAGGGCCTTGTCCCATGTAATTTGTAGTTTATAAGACACTGGGTGAAATAGAGGGGGCTCTTCGCAAAAAAAAAAAAAAGGAACATTTAAAAAAAGAGACACTGGCACAGAATCCGCTGTCTGTTTATTGGCTTTAATGAAAAACAATTTTTCTAAATCACCACCAGGGAGGATTCCTAGTTAAAGCTGGGGAAAGAGGGGTGGGGATTATTCCTAGTTAAAGCTGGGGAAAGAGGGGTGGGAAAGATTCCTAGTTAAAGCTGGGGAAAGAGGGGTGGGAAAGATTCCTAGTTAAAGCTGGGGAAAGAGGGGTGGGAAAGATTCCTAGTTAAAGCTGGGGAAAGAGGGGTGGGAAAGATTCCTAGTTAAAGCTGGGGAAAGAGGGGTGGGAAAGATTCCTAGTTAAAGCTGGGGAAAGAGGGGTGGGAAAGATTCCTAGTTAAAGCTGGGGAAAGAGGGGTGGGGAGGATTCCTAGTTAAAGCTGGGGAAAGAGGGGTGGGGATTATTCCTAGTTAAAGCTGGGGAAAGACGGTGGTATTTTTGTCAGTGACAAATGCACTGCTGCTTTTTCCAATTCAAATCTGTTGCAGGGAAAGAAAACACAGCCGTTTAGGCTGTGACACTATCCAAGTCACGCTTTTCCTTCTCCCTTTTCTGTCTGGGTTTAGTAGTTTCTTATAATTATAGCATATTTGAGCTATGTATGTCTTATTAATCAAGATATCTATGGATTATTTTGAGAGAAAAAATCCATGGTTTTATATAGAGGAAATGGTTTTTAGGGATATTTCTGTGTTTTGTGAGTAATGAACTGTAATGAAAATGTATGCTTTACATCGCACCCCCCCAAAAAATCATATTATACCAAGATATAGATACTACACGAATAAGGTCAGATTTTGTTACAATGTAGTATTTAATATTATATATATATATCATACAGGCTTCCAAACCAAGGGCTTCATCTTAATTAAGTTGTGTCAATGTTGTGTACTTTCACAGTATCTTATTTTATAGTATGAACATGTACTGCAATTTACATGTTTATACCTAATACCTACATTTGTATTCCTATTATGATTTTAGTTTTACAGATTGTGCTCTGTTATTGCTTTCACAAGAGGCTCATTTCCAACAAATATGCAGCAACACATTTACATTTTCACTGAATTTATGACGAAATGAAAGTAGAGACTATATTATTTCTAGCATGGAAATAGAAATCCTCCCATGGTGGTAAGAGTCACGCCCATAGATAGATAGTCACGCCCTGACCATAGAGAGCTTTTTATTCCTCTATTTTGGTTTGGTCAGGGTGTGATTTGGGTGGGCATTCTATGTCCTTTTTCTATGCTTTGTATTTCTTTGTTTTGGCCGGGTATGGTTCTCAATCAGGGACAGCTGTCTCTCATTGTCTCTGTTTGGGAACCATACTTAGGTAGTTTTTTCCCCACATGGGTTTTGTGGGTAGTTATTTTCTGTTTAGTGTTTGCACCTTTCAGAACTGTTTTGTGTTGTGCCATTTTGTCTGTGTTCAGTTTTAATAAATAATTATGAATACTGCGCTTTGGTCCGATCCTTCTACATACGACGAGAGTTACAGTAAGATTGAGCATTCCACAAAGACATTCTTTATTGCACAAATATTTGTTCTTTCTTATCACACATTTAAATATTGTTCAAAACAAATTGCATTGCGTAGACATTTTTATTTTATTTATTTCACCTTTATTTAACCAGGTAGGCAAGTTGAGAACAAGTTCTCATTTACAACTGAGCTGTAGTCACGCATGGTAAATGCAAAGTTGTGGAGTTCTCTCTTCCTTCACAGCGGTGTTACAGAATACCATAGCACAGCAGCCTATTGATCTACACTATATTCTTACAACTTAAAACTTATCCTATTCTTTAACATAGCAACTTATTGTTTTAGTTGTGTTGTGGCCCCTCACGATTTACTTACACCTCTATTTAAAAAAAAAATGTTTTTAACCTTTATTTAGCTAGGCAAGTCAGTTAAGAACAAATTCTTATTTACAATGACGGCGTAGGAACAGTGGGTTAACTGCCTTGTTCAGGGGCAGAACAACAGATTTTTACCTTGTCAGCTCGGGGATTTGATCTAGCAACCTATCTCATTAAAGTGAATGCATCTGGACAGGGGTGACTGGAAGCCAAAGTGCACCAAAGAACAGACCTGTGAGTGCACTGGAAGAGGCCAAAACCATGGCAACAGAGGTGAGAGGCACATTTGTAAATTGAAGTCCAAAACAAAGTGAAGGTCTTAGCGCTAGTAACAGCATGCTGCATGCCAACCACTAGACCTGGAGTGCTGATATGGCTCTCTCTCTCCTCTCTCTTCTCTCTCCACTCTCTCTCTCTACCCTCTCTCTCTCTCTCCACCCTCTCTCTCTCTCCACTCTCTCTCTCTCTCTCTCTACCCTCTCCCTCTCTTCCAGATAATGGTGCTGACAGACCCTGAGTTTGAGAGCAGTGTGCTCATCAGCTCAGATGAAAGAGCGAGCTATCCGAAATGCCGCCTTAGCTTCTACATCCTAATCCTTCTGTTCCATCCAACACAGGAGGACTGGGCTCTAGGCTACAGCCACGATCAGAAGGTGAGCTCCATGTCATTTTTTCACCACAGTTGGCTGTTTGATACAGTATGCTATAGATTTTGAACTGTGATACAGTCGGATAAAGCTCCAAGCTGTTGATGTTTTAACTTAATTCCATCCCGGTTCCAACGGCCCCGTATTGGTTTATTCAACATTCTTCTATACTCTTAATATGATTTATTTACCGTCTTGAAGTTTTGATTAGAATATTGATTATTGTTATCCATTTGATACTTTGGTCATTTAATTACCATGGCAATTAGTTAGATGCAATGAACACATTTGTGTTATAACGTGATTCCAACTACACAGTAGCTTTACTTGTAACTACTAGAGAACATTCTAATATTCATTAGAAGATGTCAGCACTATAGGCCTGCAAACCACATACAGCGACTCTGCAGTCCTATACACCTATGCTCGCATCTGTAAACTTCACTGTACAGTAGTATCATGTTGAGGAGAGCTCTGTACCCCCCACTCACACACAGGTCACATCCCATATAACCCCCTGTGAAGAAGACCTACCATTATGGCCAAATGAGTCTTACCTGGCGACCCAGATGGCTATCACATAGGGGAGTCTGGTTGAGGTCGAGGAGGGAGAAGACTGACACCTTGGGTTGCTAACTGACCCCAATATCAGTCATAACAATGAAACCTGGACAGATCCAGAGGTTGTAATTTGTTGCGCTTTCGGTCTGTGATGGCCTTCGTTGGAAAATGTGGACTATACAAGTTTGTAACAGAAGCTGTTGGACTGTTTGATGCACACTAAAGATGTTGGTGATATTTTGTTTGCATTTAAAAGGATGGGCCTTTGTGGACTTTGAACACTCTCAGAAGACATACCTTTGTGGACATGGAACACTCGCAGACAACATACCTTTGTGGACATGGAACACTCGCAGACAACATACCTTTGTGGACATGGAACACTCTCAGAAAACATACCTTTGTGGACATGGAACACTCTGACAACATACCTTTGTGGACATTAAACTCTCTCAGAAAACATACCTTTGTGGACATGGAACACTCTCAGACAACATACCTTTGTGGACATGGAACACTCGCAGACAACATACCTTTGTGGACATGGAACACTCGCAGACAACATACCTTTGTGGACATGGAACACTGTCAGACGAGATAAGTACAATGCTGATTAAATGATTCATTAAGCATTGATGCAACATGGAATCCAATGGTGATTAATAAATTAGATCATGCAGTATATTCCATTGGGAGTCCATACAAGTGCAACTTTAAAGCAGTCTGTTCTGTACTGATAACGTACTGTATATATTTTTCTATATTCAAACAGCAGTCTTTCAGGCTTTGTCAGATCACATTAATATTTGTCTTCAGTCTTTTTTGTATTCAATGCAGATCAATCTCTTTCCTCAATGTCTGGAGTAAACTGTTCTATTTTGAGTTCTAGAACTCTCTTGACTCTTATATCAGAATGTGTGCTCAGGGTAAAGACATGATTACTATTGATGTAGCTGTTCCTCTCTCTCTCTGAATAAGGGCGATACAATTAAGAGCATCTGTGACAAGTCTCAAAAAAGAATAAGAGTAGAAAGTGTGGATACAACTCAATATAATACAGAACTTTTTTTTCTTCTTGTTTGTCTGTGTTCATCTGGGTCTTTTAAACTGTTCAAGTCACCTAATTGACTTCCGTATTAAAATCAAATGAGATGTTATTTGTCACATGTGAGAAAATACAGCTGGTGTAAGACCTTACAGTAAAATGCTTACTTACAAGCAACAATGTAGTCAGTTTTAAAGAAAAAAAAGTTAATAAAAGAAGAAAAATGACGAATAATTAAAAAGCAACAATAAAATGACAGCAGCGAGGCAATATACAGGGGGTAATGGTACAGAGTCAAAGTGGCGGGGGCACAGATTAGTCAAGGTAATTGAGGTAATATGTACATGTAGTTAGAGGTAAAGTGACTATGCATAGATAATAAACAGAGAGTAGCAGCAGCTTATGCAAATAGTCCAGGTAGCCATTTGATTAGCTGTTCAGGAATCTTATCGCTTAGGGTTAGAAGCTGTTAAGAAGCCTTTTGGACATTGACTTGGTGCTCAGGTAGTGCTTGTCGTCCAGTAGCAGAGAGAACAGTCTATGGCTAGGGTGGCTGGACTCTGACAATTTTTAGGGCCTTCCTCTAACACCGCCTGGTATAGAGGTCCTGGATGGCAGGAAGCTTGGCCCCAGTGATGTACTGGGCCGTACGCATTACTCTCTGTAGTACCTTGCAGTCGGAGGCCGAGCAGTTGCCATACCAGGCGGTGATGCAGCCATGCTCTCGACAGTGCAGCTATATAATATTTTTAGGATCTGAGGACCCATAACAAAACTTTTCAGTCTCCTGAGGGAATATAGGAGTTGTCGAGCCCCCTTCACAACTGTCTTGGTGTGTTTGGACCATAATAGTTTGTTGGTATTGTGGACACCAAGGAACTTGAAGCTCTCAACCTGCTCCACTACAGCCCCATCGATGAGAATGGGCGCTTGCTCGGTCTTCCTTTTCCTGTAGACCACAATCATCTCTTTTGTCTTGATCACGCTGAGGGAGAGGTTGTTATCCTGGCACCTGTCATGACGTGGCCCTTGCTGGGTGTAGATCATGGCTTGCCCCTCTCTCACTCTCTCCTACACCCAGGTTAATGAATCCCTTTGTCTTTCCCACTCCTTTATCAGTCCACACCCCCTTTCCTTTGTATACCAAGCCGCCATATCGGTTTAGCCCACTAGGGGATCTTCCCTATCGTTGTTAGTAAACAATATCTACTGTTTGTTATGCATTTCTGTCATTATTTAATTAGTTAGTAAATACATTATTATGCCAATTGGTGCATGGATGATTCATAGTTTAGGCCGGGTTCGTGCAGATAACTAAGACTTCTACGACGTTTGAAATGTGACTGATGTAAGGTAAAGAATAATTCATTAATAGAAGACTAATTGATCAGATATTGTAATATCTGAAGAGTTATATTCAGAAAATTATAACTTTAATCTGAAGTTTCTGTGGTGCCCTGACTTCCTTGAAATTGAAATTTACATGATTAGTTTAATCACATAATAATAATTACAGTGTTATTTTATCAAATCAATTGTCTTCAGCTTCAATGATACTAAAGACACGACACACCATACTGCCAGGTCTCTGACCTCCTCCATATAGGCTGTCTCATCTTTGTCGTTGATCAGGCCTACCACTGTTGTGTCGTCGTGCTTGGTCGTTCTTGGCCATGCAGTCATCGGTGAACAGGGAGAATATGAGCATGCAACCCTGAGGGGCCCCAATGTTAAGGATCAGCATGCCTGATGTTTTGTTCCCTACTCTTACCACCTGGAAGTGGCCCATCAGGAAGTCCAGGATCCAGTTGCAGAGGGAGGTGTTTAGTCCTTAGCTTAGTGATGACATTTGAGGCCACTATGGTGTTGAACGCTGAGCTGTAATGAATAACAATGAATGAATAACATTCTCATGTAGGTGTTCCTTTTGTCCAGGTGAGAATGGGCAGTGTGGAGTGCAATAGAGATTGCATATCTGTTTGTTCGGTATGCAAATTGGAGTGGGTCTAGGGTGTCTGGGATAATGGCGTTGATGTGAGCCATGAACAGCCTTTCAAAACACTGCATGGCTACAGACGTTTTTTAATTTCACCTTTATTTAACCATGTAGGCAAGTTGAGAACAATTTCTCATTTACAACTGTGACCTGTCCAAGTGAGTGCTAAGGGTCAGTAGTTATTTAGGCAGGTTACCTTGGTGTTTTGGGGCACAGGGACTATGATGGTCTGCTTGAAACATGTTGGTATTACAGACTCAGTCAGAGACAGCTTGCCAGTTGGTCAGCGCAAGCTCGGAGTACACATCCTGGTAATCCATTTGGCCATGCGACCTTGTGAATGTTGACCTGTTTAACTTGTTATGGCTACAATCCCAATACCGGGATCGATATGACAACTACCAGTGAAAAAAGAGGGCGCCAAATTCAAACCACAAGTCTCATAATTACAATTCCTAAAACATACGTGTGTTTTATGTCATTTTCAAGGTAATCTTGTTGTTAATCCCACCAAAGTGTCCAATTTCAAATAGGCTTTTCAACGAAAGCACTACAAACGATTGTTAGGTCTCCACCAAACCACAATAAGCACAGCCATTTTCCACAGAAATACACCATTCACAAAAACCAGAAATAAAGATAAAATTAATCACTAACCTTGAATTGTCTTCATCAGATGACACTCATAGGACTTCATGTTACACAATACATGCATGTTTTGTTTGATAAAGGTCATATATATAAAGAAATGAGTTTACATTGGTTATTTAGATTCACTAGTTCTAAAAACATCAAGTGATTTTGCATAGCCACATCGCTTCAACAGAAATATTAATCATAAATGTAGATGATAATACAAGTTATAGACATGGAATTATAGATGTACCTCTCCTTAATGCAACCGCTATGTCAGATTTCAAAAAAAGTTTACGGAAAAAGCAACACATGCAATAATCTGAGAAGGCGCTCAGAACAGAAGCCAAATTAGCCGCCATGTTGGAGTCAACAGAAACCAGAGAATACATGATAAATGTTTCCTTACCTTTGATGAACTTCATCAGAATGCAGTCCTAGGAATCCCAGGTCCACAATAAATGCTTGATTTGTTCGAAAATGTCCGTTATTTATGTCCAATTAGCTACTTTGGTTAGCGCGTTTGGTATACAATTCCAAAGTCACAAAGCACGTCCACTATAACGTGACGAAGTTCCATAACAGTCAGTAGAAACATGTCAAACGATGTACTGAATCAATCTTTAGAATCTTGTTTACATATATCTTGAATAACGTTCCAACCGGAGAATTAGAATGACTTCAAATGAGCAGTGGAACGCAGGTCCTTCCCTTGTGAACGCGCCTGGTGAATGCATGGTCAACTCGTGGCAGTGGCGACTATTTCCTGTGTCATTCGACCCCCCTTCACATTAGTCATCAGACAAAGTTCTATTGACTGCTGACATCTAGTGGAAGGCGTAGGAAGTGAACTCATCCATAGCTCGCTGTAATTTCATTGAGAGCTTGGTTGAAGACCTGCCAATAAACATTTCTCTCAAACAACTCAAATGATTCTCTCAGAATCTTCTCCATACAGGAACATCTCAGATTTAGAGTCAAAATAATTCACTGTCTGAATCATCTTGTAGTAATTCACTGTCACTATCTCGATCAATTTCTTCAATAATATCGTGAAGATCTGTATATTTTGTCTTTGATTTTAATGTTTTACTCGCCATAATTCTTCTCTGAAAATTCTCTCAAAACAGAAATGTGGCGCGTAGCCAGCGTGGCTGCTTCTAGTAGAATTTTCAATGGCGAATGATTGTGTCTTTACGCTCAAGTTTCCCACAAAGGCTAGCCTTCCTGGATAGAACCATTACATGTTGTCGTTTACCTCAGCTCATTGGCTATCTGTCAAGCTAGATTTCAAGTCAATCAGTGGTAATTGGTCCGAAATACAGTCAATCAATGAAGAACTGGTCATATCATTGGTGCGCAATGAGGTCATAGTTTGGTGTGTTCAAATCAGTTCCTTTCAGTCAATATGTCCCGGGAAAAGAATCATGAAGTTCATCAAACCATCAAACTTAACATGACTCGATAAACGTCCGTTTTGAGTGAGTAATTAAATTGAATGTTACATCCAAAGTTGAAGGACACTGAATTTATGACGCAAGCCGTTTACAAAATGTTTTGTGTTAGGCTATAAAAATGGATTATATCGAACAAAGACAATTTGTTTCGTCAACCTTTAGTATGATGAATTTTATTGCCATTTCTAACTTGTGACTAATTTACTTGGCTGGTAACTGTTCGTAATGTTTTGTCTACTGATCGATAGTCGCATGGTTTGCTTTCCCAAACAAGAGGTTTTGCTTTCATTTGCTGTATTGCACTTCTGATTTGATTAAAGTTAAATAAAAATTTGCAATTCTGCTAGCGGAACACATTTCCTAGTCAGGTTAAAGGTCTGACTGACATTGGCTAAGGAGAGCGTGATCACATAGTTGTCCAGAACAGCTGATGCGCTCATGAATGCCTCAGTGTTGCTTGCCTCGAAGTGAGCATAGCCATTTAGCTCGTCTGGTAGGCTCATGTCACTGAGTAGCTCCCAGCTGTGCTTCCCTTTGTAGTCCGTAATGGTTTGCAAGCACTGCCACATCCGACGAGCGTCAGAGCCGGTGTTGTACAATTCAGTCTTAGTCCTGCATTGATGCTTTGCCTGTTTAATGGTTCACCAAAGGGCATAGTGGGAATTCTTATAAGCGTCCGGGTTAGTCCCACTCTTTGAAAGCGGCAGGTCTACCCTTTAGCTCAGTGTGGATGTTGCCTTTAAACCATGGCTTCTGGTTGGGGTATGTACGTACAGTCACTGTGGGGACGACGTCATCGATGCACTTATTGATAAAGCCAGTGATTTATGTGGAGCACTCCTCAATTCCATCGGAAGAATCCCGGAACATTTTCCAGTCTGTGCTAGAAAAACATTCCTGTAGCTTAGCATCTGCGTCATCTGACCACTTCCAAACTGAGCAAGTCACTGGTACTTCCTGCTTTAGTTTTTTTGCTTGTAAGCAGGAATCAGGAGGATAGAGTTATGGTAAGATTTGTCAAATATCTAATGAACACGAGGGGAGAGAGAGCTGGTTTCAAGCGCAGGGCGCATTAGGTGTTTGTTAAAAAGGAACACAGGAGGAGGCAGGTAGCTGGGTCCAGGGGCTGGCAGAAGGTCATACACAGGGGGTCCAAAGGCAACAGTACAGGCAGGGAAAAGGCTAGTAACGTAGTCCGGGAGTTCAGGCAATAACTAGATAACAGGAAGTCCAGTAGGCTAAAGTACAGGCAGGGAAAGGCAAAAATGTGTCGTTAGTGAGGCAGGCATAAACTATTGTACACGGGAGGAGTAAATCAATGGGACACCCAATGTTCTGAAAGACGTGTGTCACAAAACAAACAATACCTCACAGCGATGGGGGGTGCAAAGAACTGAACTAAATACTGTGTGATAATGACATACAGGTGTGTGAACAGGTGATCAGAATTCAGGTGATTGGGATCTGGAGAGTGAGCTGCGTTCAGGGCATCTAGGTGTTTGAGAGTGTGAGCTGGAAAGTGGGCTGGAAATTGAGCTGCAAGTCTCAAGGGAGATGTGAAGATGAACCTTTTAAAAAACACAAGTCTCCTCGACTCGTTTTCCATTCTTAACATATTGCATCTCGGCTCACACACCACGTTGGACCTGCGAGACAAGGCTTTGGGTCCCTAATGGATTGTGTAAAATATATGTTCATCAAAACGTTAACTTGGTGGGACCGTTGAGTTCAAGTATTGAGTTCACACTGCAGTTACTGTGGTCACTTGGGGATATGTGGTTTTGATTTTGGTTTCATGATGTAGTTAGAAGTGTTTATGAGAGCAGACAATTCACCTAAGCTGCTAGTGTAGATAAAATGACATTATCACAGAAAAACAATGAACATTGATTGTACAAAAAGATCCAGTTTATGTCCATGTATCTATTGCCAATCTATGACGAAGCCTAACAATATCTATCCTGTTTAAGTTCAACCTTATTTCCCTCAGCACCAGTCTCTGTGTTTAATACCCTTATTCAGGTTTCTGGTGTTGTAATCAATTGGTTTTGGGTATGTCAAGAGGAGAACCCCAGGTGTCTGACATAACTTTGTTTTCCCCAAATAATGTTCCTGTCAGCCCCCTGTAGTCTCCCACTCAGACGCACAATGTCAGATGAAGAACGTCAGTCTACCGCATTCTGTACAACAACCAAATCAGATAGTTGACATGTTGGAGATGCATTTATTCACACTTCCTTTCAACCTTTGAAAAAAGTGAGCAAAAACGTTTCACTTCGGATGTATCAACAGAAACAAGTCACATTTCTTCACACAGTCAAACAAGCTCACAGTTTCCAGCAAGTGTAATTAAATATATCAAAACCAATGCGTTTGGAGTCAATCACCTGCATACACAATTTGCAGCCTGGTCACCCAGCACCACAATTACATTGCAGGCAACCCTACACACCGCCTAAGCCCCATTTGGGTTATTTGTAATTCCTTCCACTGGGGGAAATAATCTGTATTGCCAGACAGCGCCGCTAGAATAAAGCATCAGTGTATCTCAGGTTTATTTGTGACTTCTCCAGTCTCTTACTCACTTGCCCTACATAGCGTATGTTTGATTTGATTGGCCCCTTTTCTGCGTTAGGTTTGTTGCCTGTTGCAGATAGCAGGATTAGTGTCATTAGACAAGTGTGGGAATGATGGCTCAGAGCCCAATAGATTAAAATACAATAGACTATAACTAAATGGTGTTGCGGAGGGGGGTATTCCTGGTGAGGATAAAGCTGGAGAAGGTGTTGTGGAGGAGGGTCTTCCTGGTGAGGTTAAAGCTGGAGAATGTATCTTCTAGGGATGCCGACGCACACCCACCCACACACACACACACACACAAGACAAACACACACACACACCTGTTCGAAAACATACAGAGCTAAAGCACAGGCCTGGTATGCATGCATACACACAAACACAAAACTTAAACTAGACTCAACTAGAAAGCACAGGCCTGGTGGAACTAAAACTCAATAGGATGCATGGCGATGCAGATTTGGCATTTACTGGCACAACAAAGAGAGAACAGAGGACTGAAATCAAAGGGAAATTATGGATACAGTGAGGAGAGACGGAGAGCACAATCAGGGGGGAGCTACAATAGTAATGGATATTAATTGTCACAACAGCAGATGGATGGAGGTGTGCTGTTAAATAGAGTGTGGAGTGAGCAGCCAATGTGCCAACAACAAGGAAACAGATTGTAGCGTGTGTAAGAAATGCAACTTTCTGTCGTTGTTAGGCCTCTCTTACCATACAACTGTGTTCCTTTGGTGATATGGTGGAGGTGTGACATCCTTTTGGTTTTTCATCATGTCCCGGCCTTTTTATTTTTTATTTATTTTTATTTGTATTTAACTAGTCAAGTCAGTTAAGAAAAAATATTTTGTTACAAAGACGGTCAAACCCGGACGATGCTGGGCCAATTGTGTTCCACCCTATGGGACTCTCAATGATAGTCTGTTGTGATACTGGAGACTGAGATGGCTATTGCAAAATGTTGATTTTTGTGGTCAATTAACAATTTATTTGTGATTTTATTGTGTACTTGGGGTTATTGTCTTGCTGGAAAATCCACTTGTGGCCCGGTTTCAGCCTCCTGGCAGAGGCAACCATGCTTTTGACAAAAAGTTCCTGGTACTGGGTAAAGTTCATTATGCGTTGACCATTAACAAGGACCCTAGGACCAGTGGATGCCAAATATCCCCATAACATCAACGATCCACCACCATATTTTACAGTCAGTATGTGGTTCTTCTCTTCATATGCATATTTCTTTAGACACCAAACCCACTACTTGTGTACGTGGCCAAAGAGCTTTATTTTCATGTCAACCAACAAATGTAAATGCCTAGAGATGGCTAAATGGCATTGGCACCTGAATTGGAACCTGTGCTATGGTCATGAAAATAGATCTCTTTGGCCATGCACCAAATCATTTCCTTATTTTTTTTAATAGCTCAGTATTTTTATTATTTATTTTATAGTCTTTTTTGCTCATCTTCGTCAAATATGTTGTACCTGACTGTATGTATGACATCCTTTTGTCTTTTTAGGATGGGCAGCTTCTGTATTGCATTCCAAGCCCCAGTTGCAAGGCTACGTCAGGCTACCTTCTCACAGATACTGGGTTATTGGGCATTGGGTTGTCTTATGAGTAGCCCTCCTTGCTGTTGGTGAAGACCACACGTCCACAGGGTGTATTTAGAACTCCTATCCACTCACCTGAAGGCTTTGATGTTTCAGAGGCGTCATAAACTTTATGTGGAGGAGCTGTCAGTTTATTGGTATTTGTCTGTCAAGTCATATGAGTGGTGTACAGTGTGTATGCAGGGGAGGTGAGTGTGTGTGTCTGTGTGTTTGTTTGTTTCACTTCTCCCACTCCCTCTCTTGTTTCTCCCTGTCCCTGCCTTTTGAATCCCCCTCCTCTCCTCCGCCGCAGACAGAAGTCAGAGTGTGTATCTCAGTATCTGTACTTTACTTTTCTATTTTTGACAGCCGTTACTTTTACTATAGTATGATAATTGGGTACTTTGTCCACACCCCCACATATTCCCCTAAAGATCAAAACTTGCCCAGGAGCTCAAAAAATCATAAACAGTTGTGAAACTAAGTGTCTCGTCCTTATGCGGTTTCCACCTATCCACTCTCAGAGAAAATCTACCAAATGTCCTGAAGAGTAGTGGCACAATCTCGTTTTTCAAAAGAAAATATCACTAATTACGTCCTCGTGGCATTTTTGTTGTCTTTGGCATAATGTGTTAAGTTGAATTACTCTACCGCTTGACAAATGCTAATAGGTGACTGAAGTTGACAGAGACCTTTTTCAGTTGTGGTATAATGCTGTTGCTGTTAGTTCATTCACTATGTGTTAGGAAGTCCCATTGGAGTTCCATGGCAGGATGGTTGAAAACGTTAACCACTGCATGTGCATTCATAACATGTCTGTAGGGGTTTTAACATGTTCATCGTGCCACCACGGAGACATAAACCAATATGTCTATATATAAAAAGATGTAGTCCCAAGCTTATTGTAAAGCTGAACTCCCCATGAGGTGAAACAGTGCCACTGTTCCTCCCAGCACATGTGTTATTGCTTTTGTTTAGTTGAAGTAACTGAGGAGAGGAACATCCAGCATCGCAGTAAAAATAAATCACAGTACATACTCTGCTGTTCTATTGTGCTTGCAATGACATCAGAGAAAAACAAAACAGTATTCATTGTTTGAAGTAACTTCTTTGTTCTTGTAATATTGCAAATGGAAATGGCAGTTTCACTGAGTATTCCAGCTTTAAATACAAATCTATTGTTTAGTAGTAATCTGCCGTACAAAATACAATATAGCAACATCACCCTTTTAATTTGGCATATTCCATGTACTCGTATGTTTAGTATTGTATTGAGTATGACACAAACATTGTAGATCATGTTGCCAATATGTCACAGTCCAGCCTACTTCGTAGTATACTAGTTTGCGTGATGCAGGTCATTGTGGGAAGGAAATATCCTCTGAAAAACAACAGGATACAATATGTTGTTCAACTGTGCCGTACACTTACTTAGAGAGCAAGGTGACATGGAAGTATAAGAATAGTGATTTTAAGAAACAGCAGGGAGCATTTTGGATGGGGAGCAAATTAAAGTAATGGGGGCTGAATAATGAAAGAGGGAACAGCCTGAAATGTACCTTGTACCTTTTCTCTCATCCTGAGTAGAGTGATAGATTGACCCTTATCCTCCCTTCCCCCCTCCTATCATCCTCTCTAAGTTATTCAGATAAAGTCATGAACAGGAGTTGAGTGCGGCCCAGAGCAAACCATACACTTCAAGGGCATGTGAAAATGTCAGAGGGAGAAGCCAAACTATCCTGGTTTCACAGGGATCATACTGAACAGGTGCGGCCCACATCTGGATAAACCCGCGTCAGTCTGTCAGGGTCTTAGGATTTGAAGGTATTATCCGTCTGGATGAGAGAGGCAGGCTGGGAAATGAGAAAATATCACTCTGACTGTCGAGAAAAATGGGCACATAACTTTAGTGGCAGAACTAAGTTGTGTTGCGAGGAGGCTCAGGGAGAGGTAAAGTGTTGCTACTCGCTAATGTGTTATATCATAAAAATCACATATATGGTTGTTCTCTTGACACTTTCTACCTCATTAACCTTGTCGATTAGGCTTCTCCAACATTTGTCACTTGCCATTGTTTTTGCTTTTCAAAACACACAGGCCACAAATAAATATTTGTCCGAATGTTGGCTGTTGGCACTTAGCTTGCCAGCAGAATGACACAAATCAGGAAATGGTAGGAAACAGCATCTTTGAACAAGCCACACAGTCCCTCCAGTCCTTCTATATGGAAACATTGCTTGTCTTAATCCGCCCTAAGGATGCAAATGTATGCCGTAAATTATTTTCTTCACAGAATCGTATCATTGCTGAACGTTAGCCCAAATGCAACGGGGGACATCCGTTTGTTAAGGGAATTTTTTATCAATGATGACTAAATATGTATACATTTCAATCAGGACTGACTAGTCCAAATGCTATTATAAACTGTACATATATGAATTTTCTCTCTTGCTCCCATTCCCAATTGTATATAATATAGTCAGGAGTTTAGTAACAATGACGGTCTGTTCCTTTGTACAAATGAATGAACTATCTCCAGACTGTCTAGAATGCTGATTTATACTGACTGACCTTGGCTTCAGGCGAGGAGGGAAGGCTCGAGAACTATAGGGCCTCTCTACCGGTGTCATGAAAGAGATAGAACATTTAGAAAACGCTGACGTCATTTTCAGTTTATAACCTGTGGAAAAATGTGTATGTACCAGTACTCTCTTGAATTAAACGCTGTTACCTGACTTTTAAGACCGGGGCTGTGTCCATTCTTATAACAATATTGGGTCTTACAATCCCTTTAAAATGCATTGACAGAGTAATGAATTCTGATTGGGAAATAATAGAGAGGAATTTAGAATTCCTCCAACACCGTCTCAATAAAGTATGCAGAGCGAGAACATAATAGGAAAAAATACATTCTCAAGATTTTAGGTTTTTCTGTCTTCTTTTGTATTAAATTTACTTTACAAAAATGAATTAGCATTTCCAATTCTGTGGTAATAATAGTAATATGTGGGATATTGCCTTTCTGTGGATGGGTTTCAGCTCTTGTCGTTGGAGTCTCCTTCAGATAACCTGGTTTAAATCAATCCTTGTCTAGTAGGAGTCAGTGAATTTATAAATCCCAGAGTGCTTTCGCTTACAGGATCTCTTGTCATTGTAATCCGTGGCTGACACCTTTCTGCTGCTCAATACTGATTCTTCATTCTAAAACCTCCCGCTTCTGACATCAACAATTCTTAAATAGATGTACTGTAATACAGAGGGAGAGAGAGAGCAGTAAACCATTTTTCTTATTTAAGAGCCTGTGTTGTGTAGGCAGAAGCAGCATCTGCCCCTTATGTGTGTTCCCAGACCTGTAGCCAGGAAGTAAAAGTTTAGTATCCAACTGTGGTTGTATTGTATTATGTGGTGCAGACTCTGCAATGGAACACACTGTATGACAAAATGGCTTCCTTACGTCAGCAGTTTCACTCCTCCGCATAAACTGATACTCGAAGGGGATGTTCATCTTGAGTCAAAATGGCCTCCCCAGTTTCCACCACTGCAGTGCATAGGCCCACTTTGTCATGATGCGACCAGCAAGGTGCTGTGGAGTCAGACCCCGAATTGGTTCCTCCACATTAAAAACAGACTCCTGTCCATTAATTTACAAACAGTATGTGCAGATCTAATCCAAAATGGCCTCAACCACCACCGCAGTGCTTCCCCTCCCCCACCCATCTTTGATCTGGATGCGACCCTGCAAGGTGTTACTGAGCCAGAGCCAAAATGGCTGCTCCTTCTCACCCTCCACTGAGGTGCATTTCTCAACTCAAGGTCGGCTCCCCTTGCAGTTCACTGGACCCAGCAGGTCTTCTCAGGATACCTTTAACAGACTTTAATTTGAAACACACTGTCATGACAATGCAGACCTCCATATTGCCTTTCACAATGGACTAATAACTGCCCATATTGCCTTTAGCAGTGAACTAATAGTGTCATTGTCTCTGCATTTACCTCATAGCACTTCACAGAGCATTCCTAATTGGATAACAATGCAGACATACCAAGACTAAGTACTTACTTAGGTATTATTAATTTGCCGTGTGAATCACTACGTTTTTTCACAGTCTAGACATGTAGAAGCAATATACTTACACATCCACACACATTATTCCACCATAACATGAACCTTTTTAAAAATGTCTTTACACACCACTAAACTACACCTATAAAAGGTGGCGGGGTCTAGAAAGAGGTTGTTGTTGACGAGTTTGCAGAGCGTATCCAACCGAGCGGAATAGATGACTGAGCTCAGCAGCCACCACTCCTCCCCACCAGAGATTACACATTTGGTGACATTGTGAACCAAAGCAGTTGCAGCTCCGTTTGAACGGCTGCTATCATTTGTAATTTAACTGTGGTAGTGCAGATGTGTGCCCCATTAAGATCCATTGAGGGACGGTGGTGGGTAATACGTCACTGCAATGCGAGAGGGAATTGGTATTGGTTTATAGGAAAGTGGGCTCCATTAGCGTGTGAAGTTCATCTCCTGAGATAATTGTTTTATTTGGCGAGGACATACTACTAACAACATGAGATTTTCTCCTTACATGTTTAGCGTTACGGTATGCTATATGAGAATACATGCTGTTGCCAGTACAGTGTATTTCATGCATATTTTTCAAACTCTGAAGATTGTTACCTTCTCGATTTATAGTTGTGTGAGGATGTAATGCTGTGTTGTAATATGTATTACAGGTCTATTAATCTATAAGTGTCACGGACGTCATAAGAAGCGGACCAAGGTGCAGCGTGGTGAGCATACATATTCCTTTTTGTTAGAATGTCGCCAACAGAACGACCGTGAAGCTTAACAGGGCTATGGTGCCTCTAACAAAGTTAACTACCACAAAACCAATAGGGAGAAATGCGGCCTAAGTATGATTCCCAATCAGAGACAACGATAGACAGCTGGCCCTGATTGAGAACCATACCCGGCCAAACACAAAGCAATAGAAAACAAAGAACATCAGAACATAGAATCACACCCTGACCAAACCAAAAAAGAGACAAGAGTCAGGGCGTGACAATAAGACTGGAATTTAAACATATTCTTACTGCAGTGACAGCATGGCACCTAGCAAATGTGATGGACATCCATACAGTATCATCAGGTCTAATTCCATTTCAAGTATTTGTTCATCAATTTCAAACACAACTGTTAAATTAACTACATCAAACTCTGGAGTTCATTACAGAGTATCAGCTCTACTGTACAGTATATGGACATAGTTTACATCCCAAATGGCACCCTATTCCCTATGGGGCTCTGGTCAAAAGTAGTGCACTATATAGGCAATAGGGTGCCATTTGGGACTGAACACACTCTTATTTCAGTAGTAGAGACCTCTTATTCCCCAACACCCAGGCAGTTCAAACAATCCAGATGGTTTATTTGCATACACTTTCACATACTCTCCCCATAGGATCGTCTCCAGCACCGCCACGTTGCATTTTCTTGGCTTCATAAAATTGTCCTTTCACCTCCTCTTCCGCTCTAGTCAGATCCAAGGCACTGTCAACCGGTGCGGTTTGATTTGGAGTACTGTACATAAATGCTTAAGGAATTCCTAGGAGGCTTAATTAGGTGTTGTAAAGGTGACATAGTAATTGTTCGGGACACTGGGGCTAAAATACGCCATTATCATTTCCATAACTACACATGTCCTTTTTTCCGTTGGGATGAGACTCTGCCATTATGTCTTAGGGTGCTATTGGGGTGATAAAGGACCAATCCAGTCAAAAAAGTGATTTATCTATCCACGCTATTGAATATTACTGTGAAATTGTGAGAATTATGATAATGGCATTTAATTTAGGAGCTGTTTCAATAGACTTCCTGAAACTTCAGCCTGTTGTGGTGGGATGGAGTTTTGGCCTTCCTTGTAAAATTGGGTTAGACCTTTAATGAATGAGGATGTTTTGATGGCAAAAGAGATGTCAGTTGTGATATCTAGCGTCCAGGGTTCAGATGAAAGAAGGCAGTAGGATAATTAGAACCCCAGATAACCTTTCTGTGACTGCAGTCTTGTTTTGCCTACATATCTTTGACCACAGGGGAAAGAACATTAGTGAAAAAAATATTGAAGTTGAATAACTCTGAATGAAACCCAGAAACAACTGAAGTATGTAGCCTGAAGTGCAGCACCAACAAACTTAACAATCTCTGATACTATTGTCTTGAAATCCCATTTTAGTTCCTTTTGTAATTGATCTGCTACTGTATGAAGCTAATCAAATAAGTAGAGTTGATTGTTGACCTGTAGCATACAGTATGTGCCCGACCGGATCGATTAGGTTTAATGTAGCAACATTTGAACTTATGTTTTTTACATTGGATAAAAGTAGAGACTCAGAGTTAGAAAATGATATGTCATACACTACAGTTGAGGAACAATGGGAAAGTAATTTGCTTTGAAAGTTGATAAACTTGTAACTTCACTTTTGAGAAAATGGCCCTTGAATGTTTTGGTACATACTGGAGAGCTCTTCTTTGTCTACACCCATCCAGCATTGTTCACAACCTTTTATGCTTTAGCCCCAACCATCTCTTTAATCATTCACATGTGAGTATCAGACCTCAGGATAAGACCCAGATGCAGACAGTTCGAAATAACAAAAGTTTATTTACAAAACAGGGGGCAGGTCAAGGTCAAGGGCAGGCAGAAGTCAGTAATCCAGGGCAGTGTCAAGAGATATAATCCGGCAAGCAAGCTCAGGGTCAGGGCAGGCAGAATGATCAAAAACTGGGAGAACTAAAAAACAGGAACTACCGAGAAACAGGACTACAGGGAAAAATGCTGGTAGGCTTGACGAGACAAGACAAACTGGTGTCATGAGTGTCCTGATCAGGTCAGGTTACAGGAGACCACAACCCTACAGATTATCTATCAACCCCAACAGAGGAGGAGAGACCTAGGGGTCTGAAGATGTGGTGGTTTTATGACCCCTCACGCCCCTGGTAAATCGCAGGCCACAGACAAATTCCTTTGTCCTGTTACTATGGAGAACCAGCCTAAGAACATTAAACATGAAATAAAGGGACTTTGGAACAATGATTTTGGTCAACCACACTGGTGGTCATGACGATAGGTGGAATATGAAAATGTATGTCATTTTTGTTTTGTTATTAAAGGTTAATAGATTATGTTATTATGAAAACATTGTAACGTGAAGAGTTTTCCTAGTAGATGTTTGATGTTTATACATTGTACGTTGTATGGAAAATATCCAAATCAAAGAGAATGTTTTGGGGAAGATGAAATGTTAAGTTAGTTGTCTAAAATTGGATTTGAATAAAATCTAGACCTTGCCTCATTAACCTCTCTAGGGTAGGGGGCAGCATTTGGAATTTTGGATGAAAAGCATGCCCAAATTTAACGGCCTGCTACTCGGGGCCAGAAGATATGATATGCATATAACTGGTAGAATTGGATAGAAAACACTCTAAAGTTTCCAAAATAGTGTCTGTGAGTATAACAGAACTGATTTAGCAGGCGAAAACCTGAGAAATCAATTTAGGAAGTAGTTATTTTTGTTGGTTTTGTAGTTTTCTATTCAATGCCATTACAGTATCCATTGACTTAGGACTCCATTTGCAGTTTCTATGCCTTCCACTAGATTTCAACAGTCTTTAGAAATCGTTTCAGGCTTGTATTCTTATAAATGAGGGAGTAAGACCAGTCTGAACGAGAGGACCCTAACGTGACTCAGAGTTTTTTCAGGCGCATGTGCATTTCTTGTTTACCTTTTATATTGACAACGTTATTGTCCGGTTGAAATATTATAGATCATTTATGCTAAAAAATAACCGAGGATTGAATATAAACATCGTTTGACATGTTTTCTATGAACTTTACGGCTACAATTTGGATTTTTTTGTCTAATTGTTTTGACTGCGTTTGAGCCTGTGGATAAATGAAGAAAACGGCGCTAACAAAACAGAGGTTTTTGGATATAAAGAGACTTCATCGAACAAAAGGAACATTTATTGTGTAAATGAATGTCTTCTGATTAAAACTTCTTGTGACTATCAAACCCGTATCCGGGAGCGTAATCATAGCCTCAAGTCCATTACCAGAACGCAACGTTAACTATTCATGAAAATCGCAATTGAAATGAAAGAAATATATTCAAGCACAAGCTTAGCCTTTTGATAAATCCTCTTGGAACTACCGCTCCCGGATCCGGGAGAATTGTCATCAACTGACACTAATTCGCATAACGCAACAGACAAAAAATATTACTAGAAAATATTCATATTCATGAAATCACAAGTGAAATATATTGAAACACAGCTTAGCCTTTTGTTAATCACCCTGTCATCTCAGATTTTGAAATTATGCTTTACAGCCAAAGCAAGACAAGCATTTGTGTAAGTTTATCGATAGCCTAGCCTAGCATAGCTTTATGCCTAGCTAGCAGTAGGCAGCTTGGTTACGAAAATCAGAAAAGCAATCAAATTAAATCATTTACCTTTGAGCTTCGGATGTTTTCACTCACGAGACTCCCAGTTAGATAGCAAATGTTCCTTTTTTCCATAAAGATTATTTTTGTAGCCGAAATAGCTCCGTTTGTTCTTCACGTTTGGCTGAGAAATCGACCGGAAATTGCGGTCACGACAACGGCGAAAAATATTCCAAAATAGATCCATAATATCGACAGAAACATGGCAAACATTGTTTATAATCAATCCTCAAGGTGTTTTTCTAATATCTATTCGATAATATATCAACCGTGTCAGTTGGCTTCTTTGTCTATTACGCACATATCACTCTGAGAGCCACCAACTGACCACTGACGCAATGTCGTCGCTCACGCTCATTTTTCAAAATAAAAGCCTGAAACCATATCTTGTGACACTAGACACATTAGGGAAGCAATAGAAAAAGGATTCTGGTTGATATCCCTTTCACTGCTCAATAGGGACACATAGGAACGCAGAGGTTTCTAAATAAGAGTCACTTCCTGATTGGATTTTTCTCAGGCTTTTGCATGCAATATCAGTTCTGTTATACTCACAGACAATATTTTTACAGTTTTGGAGACTTTAGAGTGTTTTCTATCCTAAGCTGTCCATTATATGCATATTCTATTATCTGGTCCTGAAAAATAGCCCGTTTACTTTGGGAAGGTTATTTTTCCAAAAATGAAAAGTTTCGAGAGGTTAATGTGCAACGTATTCTCAAAACAATGACCTTATTAGAAAACTAAAATCACATTCCTATCTTAACAAAAATACTTCCATAATGTGTCATATTGTCTATAGCACGTATTGGATAGAAACTTGACAAATACTGTATTTTGGAAAGTGTACACACTGTATTTTCAATTGTTTATGACAATAGACATTCGTTATCCATGTCTACCTATTGACCATTTCCCACATTCGGATGTTAGAAATATTTGTTCTAGAGTTCACTTTTTGGACGTTCAAATTTTTGGCTTGCAAAAGTCTCTCTCTAGACAAAAACATTCTGATCCCAATACTGAAGAGAGAGAGAAAGTTTCCCCTACAGGAGTGTGTGTGAAGGGTGACCATCCAGCAGCTCCCCCTGTCCTCTCTGTGGGAGAGAGAGAGGCCTGGTTACTGTCATCCCCCCCCTCCCCCCATCAGTTTGATCTGCCCATTTTGATCCTCACAGGACAGTCATGACACTACTGTAAATTATGGATATATATATGTCTAATTACATTTCCCAATTCCTGGGTGCATAATGACAGGGTGCATTTTGTTCCATTATACTGATTGATGGTACCGATGATGCATCCTGCTGCCTGTTGTTGTTTTAGTTGTTATTTTTGTCCTACAGACAGAGTCGGTGGCCCCAGTCAAACTCCATGCTAATGTTCTAACATTCAACTCCGAGGCCAACAATCATCAAACACCAGATGCACCTTGCCATTTTTCCAATCACTTCTAATGAGAAGACAATTGCCTTGAAGGATATATTATCGAATACACATTTGCTGTGTTTCTGTCGATATTATGTAGCTAATTTTGAAAAAAGAAGAACAAGTTCAGAACAAAAACTGCCCATTGGAGACCAGACAACTAAGAAGAAGGACATTGTGACATCTGGTGGACAATCAGAGCATGTGCTTTGTTGAAACCAAAAAATAAGGTTTGGTTTCAACAGAGATCGATGACGAACTACTGCATTCAAACACGTAAATACATTCATTGCTTCCTATTCCAAAACGGGCAACGGTTTGTGTGCAGGGTATATGATTAATGTGAAGACAGTCCTAGAATGTGTTCACGATAAATGTCCCTTTTTCTCTATCTTTATATTTTCCCCACCCCTTTCTCCATCTCTGTCTAGTAAGCCGTCATATCTTGTCAGTCCAGGGATGTTTGGCTCATGTAAGTGTGTATATGTATTCTGTGTTATTATTTAGTTTGTTTGTAAATAAATAATTAAACACATTTGTGTGGTAGTGAATGATGAGCAAAGGTTGGGGTTCCTGCAGATCCAAGAGAGTTACGACTGTTCAGAATGAGACTGATACAGTGCCTTGCGAAAGTATTCGGCCCCCTTGAACTTTGCGACCTTTTTCCATATTTCAGGCTTCAAACATAAAGATATAAAACTGTATTTTTTTGTGAAGAATCAACAACAAGTGGGACACAGTCATGAAGTGGAACAACATTTATTGGATATTTCAAACTTTTTTAACAAATCAAAAACTGAAAAATTGGGCGTGCAAAATTATTCAGCCCCTTTACTTTCAGTGCAGCAAACTCTCTCCACAAGTTCAGTGAGGATCTCTGAATGATCCAATGTTGACCTAAATGACTAATGATGATAAATACAATCCACCTGTGTGTAATCAAGTCTCCGTATAAATGCACCTGCACTGTGATAGTCTCAGAGGTCCGTTAAAAGCGCAGAGAGCATCATGAAGAACAAGGAACACAACAGGCAGGTCCGAGATACTGTTGTGAAGAAGTTTAAAGCCGGATTTGGATACAAAAAGATTTCCCAAGCTTTAAACATCCCAAGGAGCACTGTGCAAGTGCAAGTGCACAATATTGAAATGGAAGGAGTATCAGACCACTGCAAATCTACCAAGACCTGGCCGTCCCTCTAAACTTTCAGCTCATACAAGGAGAAGACTGATCAGAGATGCAGCCAAGAGGCCCATGATCACTCTGGATGAACTGCAGAGATCTACAGCTGAGGTGGGAGACTCAGCTGTCCATAGGGCAACAATCAGTCGTATATTGCACGAATCTGGCCTTTATGGAAGAGTGGCAAGAAGAAAGCCATTTCTTAAAGATATCCATAAAAAGTGTTGTTTAAAGTTTGCCACAAGCCACCTGGGAGACACACCAAACATGTGGAAGAAGGTGCTCTGGTCAGATGAAACCAAAATTGAACTTTTTGGCATCAATGCAAAACGTTATGTTTGGCATAAAAGCAACACAGCTGAACACACCATCCCCACTGTCAAACATGGTGGTGGCAGCATCATGGTTTGGGCCTGCTTTTCTTCAGCAGGGACAGGGAAGATGGTTAAAATTGATGGGAAGATGGATGGAGCCAAATACAGGACCATTCTGGAAGAGAACCTGATGGAGTCTACAAAAGACCTGAGACTGGGACGGAGATTTGTCTTCCAACAAGACAATGATCCAAAACATAAAGCAAAATCTACAATGGAATGGTTCAAAAATAAACATATCCATGTGCTACAAAGTATTAACTTAAGGGGTCTGAATAATTTTGCACGCCCAATTTTTTAGTTTTTGTTTGTTAAAAAAGTTTAAAACCCCGAGGACAAACAACCCACCCCCTCAAAAAAAAACTACCCCTATTTTCAATGTTTTTCACTTTTATTATAAGGCCAAGTCCTCCCAGATTGCAGTTCCTAGGGCTTCCACTAGATGTCAACAGTCTTTAGAAAGAGTTTCAGGTTGGTTTTTGGAAAAATTAGCCAGAAATTGTAGTTTTTCTAGGTGGCTCCCATTTTGGCTGTAGTGTTTCCAAGCTCATGGAAGAGAGCACGTTCTTTGGTATTTTTCTCCGGTAAAGACAATGACGATTCTCCGTCTTAAATTTGATAGTTTATTTACGTATTAGGGAACCTAATGTTTGATTATAAGCATTGTTTGACTTGTTTGGAAGAGTTTATTAGTAACATTTGGGATTAATTTTGCATGCATTTTGATGGAGGGAAACTGGGTGGATTATTTACTGAAGTGCGCCAGCTAAACTGAGTTTTTATGGATATAAAGGACGTTATCGAACAAAATTACCATTTGTGATGTAACTGGGACCTTTTGGAGTGCCAACAGAAGAAGATCATCAAAGGTAAGGCATTTTTTTTATCGCTATTTCTGACTTTCGTGTCAGAAGTTGTACGCCTCCCTGGACTTTGGGAGTAAATAGCCGCTGGTTCATGAGCATGTGAAGAGGTTCTACTGGTGAGTCATATGCTTTTCTTTCTTTCTTCTCATCATCCTTCTCTTCCTTCTCTTCCTCTCTGTTGTCCTGATATTTTCCTTTGTTTACTCAGACTCTCCTTACAATCTGTTTTGGAGCATCACTAGAAGTGTGTGGAACAACATGTTTTTTGCTTTCTGCAATGAAAGAGTCTGTGAAGTACATTGATCATACGTTTCAACACATTATCTGAATGACTAGTGTTGCTGGTGGGAAATGTTGTCTACCATCCTGCTCATTTCCACTGTTGATATGATTGGACTGAGATTAATCTACATCCACAGTGTCACCATTTCACATTCTGCCTCTCAGATATTATATTCGGGTTCATTTCTCAGATATCATGGCAATTGCACCTTGCATCTAAACAATCATTACTTTTTCATTGGGGGTTATCCAAGCATACGGTATATACATAAAATAGGAAGATACAGTATAACAAGTTGTGCCCGGTGGCATGAGTAATAGACCACCCAGGAAGTTCCTGTTGCCTCTCATCTAATCACGTCAGCCCTCATCCCCCCAACAGCCAACCGCAGTGGCCTTCCCCATTCTGAGAAAGTGCACACTCATCACAAATGTAGCTCTGAATTTGTTCTGCCTAACTGCTTTCCTTCCTAGCGATAGAGGGGATGCTGTTTGTGTGTGTGTGTGTGTGTGTGTGTGTGTGTGTGTGTGTGTCCCTAGCTGCTGCCAGCTATGTCCACAGAAACTTGCATAAATCCGGTGTCTACATTTCATCACATATCCTAAAAAATGTGCTTGATCCAACCCCTTCAAGGACTTTAACCTGTCTACGATATTGGTTCCCAATTGGGGATCAACCCTCCCACGTGCAGCTGAAACGGTGGCGCATGGAACGCAAAAATATTCTTAAAAATATTTAACCTCCACACATTAACAAGTCCAATAGCTCAAATGAAAGATAAACATCTTGTTCATCTAGCCAGCAAGTCAGATTTCTAAAATGTTTTACGGCGAAAACATAGCACATATATATGTAAAACCACCACCAGACACAGCTCATTTCAATAGCCAAAACATGCAATCAACAAACGCAGGATTAAAAAATAAATCGCTCACTAACCTTTTGAAAATCTTCATCAGATGACAGTAATATGACATATTACACAGTACATATTTTTTTTTTTCAATAATATGCCATTTATATCCATAAATGTCCATTTACAGTGAGTTCACCTTCAGAAATTACTCAAAAATGCCCGCAGGAAATCTATGTAGCGCGGCAAGATAACGTAAATAGACATCATAAACTTTGACTAAATATACATGTTCTACATATAGTTAGAAAGATACACTGCTTCTTTATGCAACCGCTGTGTTAGATTTATTTTTAACGTTACAGAAATCGCACACTATTCCATATGCTGAGACAGCGCTCAGTTCCAAGCTACATTTCCACGTAATGTTGGAGTCAACAGAAACACAGATTTAAGCATAAATATTCCCTTACCTTCGATGGTCTTCGTTCAGAATGTTCTGGAAGGCTTCATACTTACCCAATACATCGTTTGGTTTCAAGTCTTGCGTCTTTGTATTAGCTACTGCTAATAACATCAGCTGAAATGCACCCAAAACGTCCTCTGGTCCGGATAAGTTGCGCATCAAAACTTCAAAATTACACATTATATGTCGACTAAACAGGTCAAACTAAGTGCAGAAGCAAGCTTTATGATGTTTTAGACGTGCAAAACAAACTTCAATTCAATCGGCCATCGTCTGCCCTTCTCTTGAGTGCTGGAAACAAAGGAATGGCTGGGACCAATTCGCGCCCATACGCACAGCCTATTCTCTCGTGGCACGCACTAATTTCACTCCCATAGGGTCAATTCTCGCGGGATTTGAACGGTTTGAAGCTCTAATGAAAGAGGACATCTAGCGGAAGAGATAGAAAGTGTCCCCAGAATCATAGCTGTTTGGGAAGGGTGGGGGCCATGACGTCAAAGTTGCTCCAACTTTCATGGCCACAAAAACTAGTTTGGAAGAATGCCTGCCCTGTGAGTTCTGCTATACTTACAGACATAATTCCAACGGTTTTAGAATCTTTACAGTGTTTTCTATCCAATAATAATTTTTATTTGCATATATTAACAATTTTTGACAGATTTTTTTTCCAGTTTACTAGGGGTACCCAATCTCTCCAAAGGGGGCGTATGTCTGCCATATCCTTACTCTGGCTCTCAGTGCCCCGGGCCCCTCAAGCCATGCTTACAGAGAATTAGGTTTTCAGTCTCGCAGCACCAGGAATGACATACATCACACCGTAGGAAGGCCATATCTCTCCAAGGTAATCCACTACACCCAATAAAATGATATTGTCACACCCTTATCTGTTTATTCTGTCTTTGTGATTGTCTCAACCCCCTCCAAGTGTCACCCATCTTCCCCATTATCCCCTGTGTATTTATACCCGTGTTCTCTGTATGTCTGTTGCCAATTTGTTTTGCTTTGTCAAGCCTACTAGCGTTTTTCCCTCTGTTCCTGTCTCTTGATTGTTCCTGTTTTCAATTTATGCCAGTTTTGAACTTTTCTGCCTGCCCTGACCCTGAGCCTGCCTGCCGTCCTGTACCTTTGCCGCACCTATCTGGATTACTGACCCCTGCCTGCCCTTTACCTGTCTTTTGCCTGTTGGATTAAGAAACTGTTGTTAATTTGACGTTGCCTGCATCTGGGTCTTACCTTGAACTGTGACAGATATAATAGAGTGTTATACAGTACAGTGACTATCTTGAATTATGTGGCACAGTCTTACCATTGTACAGTGCCTGACTTAAGAATTTCCATATTTAGCTTGCTACGTAATTATGATTTTGTGACAGATATCACTTTTTGGTAGAATAACAAACCCACGGTGTCTGGCTGTTGCTGTGGGGTTTGCTAAGGTAATTTGACATTTTGTGACACAGCTCTGGGGAGAACGTCCTCACATGTAAAGCCATTGCTATTTTAATGCCATGACTGTTGAGACAACGCTGAAATGAGACGTCTATAACTGGAGTGGAATACCTCTGCTGAGACACATCTCCCTTTGTTTATTGTCTTCTTCCCTCCTTCTCTACCCTCCTCCTCTCCTCTTCTTCCCTCCTCCTCTCCTATTCATCCCTCCTCTTCTCTTCTCTTCTCTCCTCCTCTCCTCTATTTTCCTCCTTTACTTCACCCAATCTTCTCCCATCCTGTTCTTCCCTCCTTCTTTCCTCCTCCTCTTCTTCTCTGTCTCCACTCCTCCTCTTCCATTCTTTTCATTACTTTACCCCTCCTTCCCCCTCTGCCTCTTCATCCCTCCTTCTCTCCACAACTTCTTTAATCCAGGTTTGTAATGGGTCTAGACAAGGAGTCAGATCTGGTTAACATGGAGTGACACAGCCCTCATGGAAATGAATAGCATTACACACATACACACAGCAGAGAAAGGCCCCCATAATATCAGTCCAATTATCAGCCTTCAAACGATAGAAGAGGGCGAGAGTCTGTCAAGGAATAAACCATACAAAAGTGCCCTCAAGTTCAATTCATACAGACATATAGCCTCGGTTTCCAGGCATCCTCACGTTCCCAGGAATAAGAGGCATGATCTGCAGCTGGCTGAATCCAGATATCCATTAATCTCTATCTCCTTGCCTTGCAGGTATACAGTATGTAACATGTCGGGCTCTAACGTGCTCAGAGCCCAACAAAAACGACCCCTTCCCTGGATACATTGACATTAGCTCAAAGGTGGTCCAAGATGACTATCTGTTTATACAGGTAAGGCTATGTCTGAGAAGAATATATTGTATCATATTGTAAAGTGCCTTGCAAATGTATTCCCCCCCCTTGGCATTTTTCCTATTTTGTTGCCTAACAATCAGGAATTCAAATATTTTTTGAGGGGGTTTGTATAATTTCATTTACACAACATGCCTACCACTTTGAAGATGCAAAATATGTTTCATTGCGAAACAAACAAGAAATAAGGCACAAAAAAAACGGAAAACTTGAGTGTGCATAACTATTCACCCTCCCAAACTCAATACTTTGCAGAGCCACCTTTTGCAGCAATTACTGATGCAAGTCTCGATGGGTATGTCTCTATAAGCTTGGCACATCTAGCCACTGGGATTTTTTCCCATTCTTCAAGGCAAAACTGCTCCAGATCTTTCAAGTTGGATGGGTTCCGTTGGTATACAGCAGTCTTTATGTCATACCAAAGATTCTTAATTGGATTGAGGTCTGGGCTTTGACTAGGCAATTCCAAGACTGTTAAATGTTTCCCCTTAAACCACTCGAGTGTTGCTTTAGCAGTATGCTTAGGGTCATTGTCCTGCTGTAAGGTGAATCTCTGTCCCAGTCTCCGTGGGATGTTCAAAGTTTTGTAAATACATTTTATAACCCAACCCCCGATCTGTACTTCTCCACAACTTTGTCCCAGACCTGTTTGGAGAGCTCCTTGGTTTTCGTGGTGCCGCTTGCCTGGTGATGCCCCTTGCTTAGTGGTGTGGCAGACTTTGGGGCCTTTCATAATAGGTGTATGTATACTCAGATTATTGCCAGGTGGACTTTAATTAATTATGTGACTTCTGAAGGTAATTAGTTGTACCAGCTTCATAGCAAAGGGGGTGAATACATATGCACGCACTACTTTTCCATCTTGAATTTTTTAAATCCAAATAAAAATTAATTTTAATGACAGGTTGTAATGCAACAAAATAAGAAAAACGCCAAGGGGGGTGAATACTTTTGCAAGGCACTTTATGTAGACCATGTTGCATTGCATAGGATGCGCATCGTTAGCCTTGAATGACATGGGCATGTGTTATGTATTATGCACAACTTGCTTTGGCTAGGACTGGGAGGGAGTTTACATATTTTATAGCACCACATGCAACAACTAGTTGATCAGGTGTGAGGAAATGGCATGATAGAGCAATTCAACTGTAATTCATAAAATGTTTTGAATATTTATGATTCATTCTTGTTTTGACACATTGTATTAATGGCAGCATGTTCTTGATTAGAATAGATATGGGGTCCATTGATTGACACAAAGTTTTTTAATTCTTCATTTTGCAATCTGAATATGCATATGTATTGGTAATTATGTAATAGTAATTCTCACCTCTGAACCTTGAATCGTTGCTATGCTGCATGTGTATTTTATTTATACTTTTTCCATAATTTACATTGTTTTTTTGACAATGACACATTCTGTATGAAGAAAATGCACCTCGCATGACATGTAAAATATGCAAAACTTTTATTTCAACCTTCATTTGAGAGTCTGCATTTGGACTCGATCGTGATTCAGATTTGAAAACTAGGGAGTTTTATATTTTTCCACATCAGTCTCCTAGTATGTCATGTTAATCATAATTTGTGCGAGAGAGAGGAATCTGAAATGATAATGTGCTGAATTCTAAGTAATGCTGGTGCAATTTTGGGATCATGTTTTAATTTCCCTCCCGCCCCCTGAATAGTATTTACTTTGACATTGTGCAAATGAGGATGCACAAATTTAAAAGCAAACAGGAAAATTTGAATAAATATCCCGCCAATCCAGTCCAGTATAAATAACTTTTCCATCCAAATGTAACTACAAATGCCTACCTAGTTGTTTGAAGTATTTGAAGGGGAAAGATATGGATATATCTTAGAACATGAATTAGGCCCACATGTTTGTCCAACTCAAGTCACATGGTCAAGTAAAGCTCCTTGTCCAAACATTTCCATTAGAGCCAAGAGTTCTCTCTTGAGCAAGTGGCTTCACCAGGAAAACTCTAGGCTCTAGTAGCCTATGTCAGGGGTTCAGGATGAACGCCTAGCCCTACACATGATGCCTTAAAAAATTCTGGCATGTAGTTTAGTTATAGCCTACTCAGGGCCAAGACTTCTTCATAGTCAGGTCACATGTTCAGAAAAACTCCTGGCCCTACACATGATTGGCTTCATTCTGCCAGCATAATGGTCTGAAATATAGAGCTGTGGTCTACCAGATCCCTCAACCATGTCTGACCACACTCATACATCTCCCTAACTAAACCCACAACCACTCAACCTGAACCTCCAACCACATCTTCAATTCAGGAAACCTATAATGTTTCCTCATGTTGCGTCACAGCTGGACAGATTCTCTGAAAGGGGTTAATGAAGCATTTTTCAGTTCAAAACCGCCCGTGGTTACTCTCCATCGGTTTTGAACATAACTCAGTTGCATGTGGGACTGTTTCTGGTGAGTGCTCACTGTGCCCAATGCTCTTTCCTCCCAAATTATTTATTTCCCTCTCCTCTCCTCTCCTCTCCCTCCAATTGAAGTGCACTTAGAAGCGCACTATGAAGCCTAATAGGTTCTATCATATAATAATGAGCCTATTTCGCCTGTCCCACTTTCAACCCAGAAAGCCAGCAACTTGTTTAGTGGATACAATTTCGATTAATGGAATTACGAAAGAGTAAGGGGATTAAATAAATGGCTCCTTAGTGCTGACTCTCACACCCTGATCTGTTTCACCTGTCCTCGTTATTGTCTCCACCCCCTCCAGGTGTCGCTTGTTTTCCCCAGTGTATTTATCCCTGTGTTTCCTGTCTCTCTGTGCCAGTTCATCTTGTATTTCCAAGCCTACCACCAGTTTTTCCCGTTTCTGCTTTGCCTTTCCTCCTTTTTCTAGTCCTCTCGGTTTTGGCCCTTGCCTGTTCTGGACTCTTTACCCGCCTGCCTGACCATTCTGCCTGCACTGACCTCGAGCCTGCCTGCCACTCTGTACCTCCTGGATGACCTTTTGCCTGTCCATGACCATTCTCTTGCCTATTCCCTTTGGATTTATTAAACATCTTAAACTCCAACCATCTGCCTCCTGTGTCTGCATTTGGGTCTCTTCTAGTGTCATGTTACTGACGCTAGGACAATCACACTTTTGTTGGCCAAAAATGTTCTCCTGTCCTGATAGCCTCCGAAGCCTGTGCTCTAATTACAGGTTTCTAGCACTTTCTTCCCTTCTCGTGGTGTTTGGACTGCATAGGCTAACAGCTCGAGTGTTTGCTTGCCGAGTTGCTGGTATCATATAGGATTACTTTCCTAAAACAGGTCACTGAGCATTGCTTGACAAAGTTAAATATTTATTTTAATAGAAAATAATGAGGCTATTGATTTTTTTCTATGAGATGGTTAGAAGTAATGGCGCCGGAGGAGATGGCTGCCATTTTACGGGCTCCTAACCAATTGTGCTATTGTGTGTTTAAAAAAAAATATGTTTCTGCCACCGTCTCTTATGACCGAAAAGAGCTTCTGGAAATCAGGACAAAGATTTATTTAACGAGTCGAACAGGGCCCTGATCCCCGTCATTCGCTTGAAGAAGAGACAAAGATATCAGGGACCTAGGTCGGGGTCCCTTGTAAGGATCCGACAGGGAGTTGGTAATCCACCTGTACCATCAGTAGAGGCTCCTGAGTGGCGCAGCGGTCTAAGGCACTGCATCTCAGTGCTAGAAGCGTCACTACAGACCCTGGTTGGATCCCGGGCTGTATCACAACCGGGCTTGATCGGGAATCCCATTAGGCGGTGCACAATTGTCCTAGCGTCGTCCTGATTAGAGGAGGGTTTGGCAAGGAGTAGGCCGTCACCTGAGGTAGAGTATATCTGTATAAGCTGCAGACCATAATATTTACCAAGAGAGTTTTGATCTCTATTGTTCGTAGCTGTATTTACCACCGCAAACTGATGCTGGCACTAAGACCGCACTCAACGAGCTGTATACAGCCATAAGCAGAGGCGGCGCTCCTAGTGGCCGGGGACATTAATGCATGGAAATTTACATCCGTTTTACCTATTTTTTTACCAGCCTGTTACATGTCAACCAGAAGAAAAAAAAACTCTAGACCAACTTTACGACACACACAGAGATGTGTACAAAGCTTACCCTCACCCTCCATTTGATAAATCTGACCATAACTCTATCCTCCTATTCCTGCTTGCAAAAACTAAAACAGGAAGTACGCACTGATCTAAAGGGTAGAGGCGCCGCTTTCAAAAGAGAGGGACTCTAACCCGGACACTTATAAGAAATCCCGCTATGCCCTCTGAAGAACCATCAAACAGGCAAAGCGTCAATACAGGACTAAGATTGAATCCTACTACACCGGCTTGAAAACTATTACTGACTACAAAGGGAAGCACAGCCGTGAGCTGCCCAGTGACACGAGCCTACCAGACGAGCTAATTGACTATGCGCTCTTCGAGCATGCATGAGAGCACCAGCTGTTCCGGACAGTGGCCGATGTGAGTAAGACCTTTAAACAGGTCAACATTCACAAGGCCGCAGGGCCAGATGGATTACCAGGATGTGAAACTCCAAGCATGTGCTGACCAACTGGCAAGTGTCTTCACTGAAATGTTCAACTTGTCCCTGACCGAGTCTGTAATAACAACATGTTTCAAGCAGACCACCATAGTCCCTGTACCCATAAACACCAATGTAACCTGTCTAAATGAATACTGACTACGTCTGTAGCCATTAACCTGTTACGACGAGGAATCCCGTATCCGGGAGCGTAATTATAGCCTCAAGCTCATTAGCATAATGCAACGTTAACTATTCATGAAAATCGCAAATTAAATTAAATAAATATATTGGCTCACAAGCTTAGCCTTTTGTTAACAACACTGTCATCTCAGATTTTCAAAAAATGCTTTTCAACCATAGCTACACAAGCATTTGTGTAAGAGTATTGATAGCCTAGCATAGCATTAAGCTTAGCATTCAGCAGGTAACATTTTCACAAAAACAAGAAAAGCATTCAAATAAAATAATTTACCTTTGAAGAACTTCGGATGTTTTCAATGAGGAGACTCTCAGTTAGATAGCAAATGTTCAGTTTTTCCAAAAATATTATTTGTGTAGTAGAAATCGCTCCGTTTTGTTCATCACATTGGCTAAGAAAAAACCCCGAAAATTCAGTCATTACAACGGCGAACTGTTTTCCAAATTAACTCCATAATATCAACAGAAACATGGCAAACGTTGTTTAGAATCAATCCTCAAGGTGTTTTTCACATATCTATTCGATGATAAATCACTCGTGGCAGTTTGGTTTCTCCTCTGTTCAAAATGGAAAAATGCACGCACCTGGAGATTACGCAATAGTTTCGACGGAGGACACCGAGCGGACACCTGGTAAATGTAGTCTCTTTTGCTAAATTTTCCAATGATATGCCTACAAATACGTCACAATGCTGCAAACACAAAAACGACAGAAAGTGTAGGCTCATTTCTTGCGCAATCACAGCCATATAAGGAGACATTGGAACACAGCGCATTCAAAATCTGGCTCACTTCCTGTATGAAATTTCATCTTGGTTTCGCCTGTAGCATTAATTCTGTGGCACTCACAGACAATATCTTTGCAGTTTTGGAAACATCAGTGTTTTCTTTCCAAAGCTGTCAATCATATGCATAGTCGAGCATCTTTTCGTGACAAAATATATTTTTAAAACGGGAACGTTTTTCATCCAAAAATGAAATACTGCCCCCAGAGGTTCAAGAGGTTAAGTGTTTTGAAAGGTTGGTCATGGCTCACATCAACACCATTATTCCAGAAACTTTAGACCCACCCCAATTTGCATACCTCCCATACAGATCCAGAGATGACGCAATCTCTATTGCACTCCACACTGCCCTTTCCCACCTAGACAAAAGGAACACCTATGTGGGAATGCTATTCATTAACTACAGCTCAGCGTTCAACACGGTAGTGCCCTCAAAGCTCATCACTAAGCTAAGGACCCTGGGACTAAATATCTCCCTCTACATCTGGATCCTTGACTTCCTGAAGCCCCCAGATGGTAAGGGTATCTACCATCTACCACGCTGAGGAGACTGAAAAGATTTGGCATGGGTCCTCAGATCCTCAAAGAGTTCTACAGCTGCACCATTGAGAGCGTCCTGACTTGTTGCATCACCGCCTGGTATGGAAACTGCTCGGCCTCAGACCGCAAGGCACTACAGAGAGTAGTGCGTAAGGCCAAGTATATCACTGGGGCCAAGCTTCCTGCCATCCAGGACCTCTTTACCAGGCGGTCAGAGGAAGGCCTTAAAAATTGCCAAAGACTCTCATAGACTGTTCTCTCTGCAACTGCATGGCAAGCTGTACCGGAGCACCAAGTCTAGGTTCTTAACAGCTTCTATCCCCAAGCCATAAGACTCCCGAACAGCTAATCAAATGGCTAACCAGACTATTTAAATTGAGCTCCCCCCCCCTACTCTCTGTTTATTATCTATGCATAGTCACTTTACCTTGACCAACATGTACATATTACCTCAATTACCTGGATTAACCTGTGCCCACGCACATTGACTTTGTACCGGTACCCCCTGTATATAGCCTCGCTACTGTAATTTTATTGTTGCTCAACACTTTTTTTTTAGGGCTTTTAACCTGTCTACGATACTGGTTCCCAATTGGGAATCAACCCTCCCACGTGCAGCTGGAACGGTGGCGCATGGAACGCAAAAATATTCTTAAAAATATTTAACCTCCACACATTAACAAGTCCAATAGCTCAAATGAAAGATAAACATCTTGTTCATTTAGCCAGCAAGTCAGATTTCTAAAATGTTTTACGGCGAAAACATAGCACATATATATGTAAAACCACCACCAGACACAGCTCATTTCAATAGCCAAAACATGCAATCAACAAACGCAGGATTAAAAAATAAATCGCTCACTAACCTTTTGAAAATCTTCATCAGATGACAGTAATATGACATATTACACAGTACATATTTTTTTTTTTCAATAATATGCCATTTATATCCATAAATGTCCATTTACAGTGAGTTCACCTTCAGAAATTACTCAAAAACGCCCGCAGGAAATCTATGTAGCGCGGCAAGATAACGTAAAATAGACATCATAAACTTTGACTAAATATACATGTTCTACATATAGTTAGAAAGATACACTGCTTCTTTATGCAACCGCTGTGTTAGATTTATTTTTAACGTTACAGAAATCGCACACTATTCCATATTGTGAGACAGCGCTCAGTTCCAAGCTACATTTCCACGTAATGTTGGAGTCAACAGAAACACAGATTTAAGCATAAATATTCCCTTACCTTCGATGGTCTTCGTTCAGAATGTTCTGGAAGGCTTCATACTTACCCAATACATCGTTTGGTTTCAAGTCTTGCGTCTTTGTATTAGCTACTGCTAATAACATCAGCTGAAATGCACCCAAAACGTCCTCTGGTCCGGATAAGTTGCGCATCAAAACTTCAAAATTACACATTATATGTCGACTAAACAGGTCAAACTAAGTGCAGAAGCAAGCTTTATGATGTTTTAGACGTGCAAAACAAACTTCAATTCAATCGCCCATCGTCTGCCCTTCTCTTCAGTGCTGGAAACAAAGGAATGACTGTGACCAATTCGCGCCCATACGCACAGCCTATTCTCTCGTGGCACGCACTAATTTCACTCCCATAGGGTCAATTCTCGCGCGATTTGAACGGTTTGAAGCTCTAATGAAAGAGGACATCTAGCGGAAGAGATAGAAAGTGTCCCCAGAATCATAGCTGGTTGGGAAGGGTGGGGGCATGACGTCAAAGTTGCTCCAACTTTCATGGCCACAGAAACTAGTTTGGAAGAATGCCTGCCCTGTGAGTTCTGCTATACTTACAGACATAATTCCAACGGTTTTAGAATCTTTAGAGTGTTTTCTATCCAATAATAATTTTTATTTGCATATATTAACAATTTTTGAAAGATTTTTTTTCCAGTTTACTAGGGGTACCCAATCTCTCCAAAGGGGGCGTATATCTGCCATATCCTCAACAGGTTTTAAGTAAGCATTTCACACCTGTTTGTAACGTCTGCTTCCAACTCACACCCCCTGAATGCAGCTCACTTTCCAGCCCACTTTCCAGCTCACACTCTCAAACACCTAGATGCCCTGAATGCAGTTCACTCTCCAGATCCCAATCACCTGAATTCTAATAACCTGTTTTCACACACCTGTATGTCATTATCACACTATTTAGTTCAGTTCTTTGCACCCCATCACTGTGAGGTATTGTTTGTTTTGTGACACACGTCTTTCAGAGCGCTGGTTTTCCCGTGATTTACTCCTCCGGTGTATGATAGTTATTGCCTGCCTCACTAACGATGCCTTTTTGCCTGTTATATACCTATTGCCTGATCTCCCAGACAGCAGTAGTAGCCTTTTCCCTGCCTGTACTGTTGCCTTTTGACCACCTGTGTATGACCTTCTGCAGCCCCTGGACCCAGCTACCTGCCTCCTCCTGTGGTCCTTTGCAATTAACACCTGCTGCACCCTGCACTTTAAACCAGTTCGTCTGTCTCCCCTCATGTTCATTACACTGTTGTATTCCGCGCATGTGACAAATAACATTTTATTTGATTTGCCCACGTCTACCTTCAAACCACAAAGGGCGTCGACAACAGAAGACGATGTGAGAGGAGCAGTTTCTGCTGTATTTTTTATTTTATTTTACCTTTATTTAACCAGGTAAGCTGATTGAGAACAAGTTCTCATTTACATCTGCGACCTGGCCAAGATAAAGCAAAGCAGTGAGACACAAACAATAACACAGAGTTACACTTGGAATAAACAAGCGTACAGTCAATAACAAAATAGAAAAAAGAAAAAAGGAGGTGCTCTTGTTCTCCGTGGACTTTAGTGTCCCAAAACTTTTTGGAGTTAGAGCTACAGGATGCAAATTTCTGTTTGAAAAATCTAGCCTTTGCTTTACTGACTGACTGTATTTATTGGTTTCTGACTTCCCTGAACAGTTGCATATCGCAGGGACTATTCAATGCTTGTGCAGTCCGCCACAGGATGTTTTTGTGCTGGTCAATGGCAGTCAGGTCTGGAGTGAACCAAGGGCTATATCTGTTCTTAGTTCTACATTTTTGAAAGGGGCATACTTATTTAAGATGGTGAGGAAATGACTTTTTAAAGAATGACCAGGCATCCTCTACTGATGGGATGAGGTCAATATCCTTCCAGGATACCCGGGTCAGGTTGATTAGAAAGGCCTGCTCGCAGAAGTGTTTTAGGGAGTGTTTGACAGTGATGAAGGGGTGGTCGTTTGAACCCGGACCAAAAGCGGATGCAGGCAATGAGGCAGTGATCGCTGAGATCCTGATTTGGAAACAGCAGAGGTGTATTTGGAGGGCATGTTGGTCAGGATAATATCTATGATGGTTCCCATGTTTACGGATTTAGGGTTGTACCTGGTGGGTTCCTTGATGATTTGTGTGAGATTGAGGGCATCTAGCTTAGATTGTAGGACTGCCGGGGTGATAAGCATATACCAGTTTAGGTCACAGAACGAACTCTGAAGATGAGGGGCAATCAATTCACATATGGTGTCCAGGGCACAGCTGGGAGCTGAGGGGGGTATATAAACAGTCGGCAATAGTGAGTGACTTATTTATGGAGAGATTCATTTTTAAAATTAGAAGCTCAAACTGTTTGGGCATAGACCTGGAAAGTATGACAGTACTTTGCAAGCTATCTCTGCAGTAGATTGCAACTCCTCCCCCTTTGGCAGTTCTATCTTGATGGAAAATGTTGTAGTTGGGTATGGAAATCTCAAAAATGTTGGTGGCCTTCCTAAACCAGGATTCAGACACGGCAAGGACATCAGGGTTGGCAGAGTGTGCTTAAGCAGTGAGTAAAACAAACTTAGGGAGGAGGCTTCTGATGTTAACATGCATGAAACCAAGGATTGTTTGATTACAGAAGTCAACAAATGAGAGTGCCTGGGGACACGCAGGGCCTGGGTTAACCTCCACATCACCCGAGGAACAGAGGAGGAGTAGGATGAGGGTACAGCTAAAGGCTAGCAAAACTGTTTGTCTGGTGAATTTTGGGACAGAGAATAATAGGAGCAGATTTCTGGGCATGGTAGAATAGATTCAGGACATAATGTGCAGACGAGTATGGTGGGGTGCGGGTACAGTGGAGGTAAGCCCAGAACACTGAGTGATGATGAGAGAGGTTGCATCTCTGGACATGCTGGTTATACTGGGTGAGGTCACCGCGTGTGTTGGGGGTGGGACAAAGGAGGAATCTGAGGCATGTAGAGTGGGACTAGGGGCTCCACTGTAAACTAAAACATAACTGTCCTAAACAACAGTATACAAGGCATAATGACTTTTGAGAGAGACATAAAATAGATCCATCCCTCAAAATCAAACTGCCCAAATATTCTCTGCCTAAGGTAAGCAACATTAATTTTACAGTGATAAACACATGCCTCTGGATATACATGCAGGAGATCAATTATTCAGATTGAGTAATTTTTTGTATTTAGTACATTTGTTATACTTTTTAACTCTGATTTGTTGGGAAAGATCTCGTAGGTAAGCATTTCACGGTAAATGCTACACCTGCTGTATATGGCGCACGTGACAAATAAAATGTAATTTGATTTGAAGTAATTAGTAGCATTACTACACAATGGTGTGTAGTCTCATAGTGTGTAGTCTGACTCTTCTATTGCTGCTGTTAAAGACACTATATATTGTGTAGAGAACATTGGCAGCTATAGTGTTAAACATTCAATATGCACACGAGACCTGATCTTGTGACGCCCAACACGTACACGGCAGCTTGTTTACAACCCCAACCCATAAGATACATCATCGCTGCAGTGCCAGAGTGGAACCAGAAGGACACATACAACCTGTACCTCTCCGACACCCTGGCCATGGAGAATGTCAAGACCACCCAGATGCTGGACCTGTATGAGGTAAGTGTTCACAGTGTGGATGACGCCTACCACCGACACCAACAGACTGGTAATAGCCTTGTTATTCCTTATGTCATCACATTAACAATCATTGCAGATGGTCTCCTCTCCTTTTTTCCCTTCTTTCTCAGAATGAATCTCCAGTTTATCACCCAGACACTGGCAGGTGTGATGGAGGGAGGTAGAGGAGTGAGATATGGGTCTGATCTTCAGAGTCAGAAGTCATGAACAATGTTATTACTCTTGCTGCTGCTCCTTCCAACATGTGTGTTAATGGTTTACAAAACGGGCTTAGTATTGAAATTGATGGTGACACCCAGTCTGTAAAACTGGTTGAAGTTACGCCAATCCAGTTTTCCATTCAGTATGATGTTGTGTTAACTAGTTTAACCCTCTGTGTATGCATGCATGTCCTAATCACAAACTATTGTAAACTGAAGTTATGCTGTATGTATCGCTGAAAGATCAATCTGGATAATCGTTCCTTCAATCTACATGTTTTCTCCATCTCTAATCTTAGACATTTAGTGTTAGGTTTTTCATTCATTCCATCTTCCAGAGGTATGAACTTCAACACTGAATATTACAGAACATCCTAACTTGCATAACACAGTTAATACTCAGAGTGGTAGGCCTACAACCCAATGATGAACTACCTGATTCCCTAGTTACTCAGAGCTATAAATAGCTTTTGAATGAGTGAGTGGTAGGATGGAGTTAGGAGGAGATGGAGGGAGGGAGGGTTAGCTAGATGATTTAGGTAATGTAATGGTCATGATGATGATGCTCCTTTCTGTTAGCTTAGCTGTGTGTGTGTGTGTGTGTGTGTGTGTGTGTGTGTGTGTGTGTGTGTGTGTGTGTGTGTGTGTGTGTGTGTGTGTGTATTAGCTCTCTGCCAACACTCTTAAACCCTCCTCCCATTTCCCCCCTATTCGGAACCTCTGATTTTCTTATTCAGCAGTGTATCCATATTAATAATAGATTGCAGAAAGCTTCATTATGTATATTGAATTATTTTAAAAGGCTCTCTGCGGGAGACTAAGTGCATGTACCGAGGGAAGTCTGGTTTCTCAGTGGTCATTTATCATACCAGTGCTACTGTGATGAAAGTTTTTGTGTTGTTTGCTTTGTCTATATAGATGGATCCACATGCATACATCAGTCTAAATTTAATATTACTAGAGCACTGGACATTGTTGTTTTGCCTACGTAGATGTTTCCACACGCACGCATACAGGTAACTGCCAAAATAAAGAAAACACCAACACAAAGCGTCTTAATAGGGCATTGGGCCACCACGAGCCAGAACAGCTTCAATGCACCTTGGCATAGATTCTACTAGTGTATTTGGAACTCTATTTGAGGGATGGGACACCATTATTCCACAATAAATTCCATTATTTGGCGTTTTGTTGAGGGTGGTGGCCGCTCCAGAATGTCCCATAAGTGTTTAATTGCGTTGAGATCTGGTGACTGAGACGGCCATGGCATACAGTTTACATAATTTTCATGCTCATCAAACCATTCAGTGACCACTCGTGCCCTGTGGATGGGAGCATTGCCATCAGGATTTAACTGCTTCACCATAGGTTGAAGTTTATCCCTCAGAATGGCTGTGTATTTATTGGCATTTACCTTGCCTTCTAATGGGGTTGAGTTTTCCATTCCAGGAAAAATCACCCAAAACCATAACAGAGCCACCAGCACCCTCATTTACTCAAGTGTTTCCTTTATTTTGGCAGTTACCTGTCGGTCCATATGTACTATTACTAGATGACAGCCACACATACAGTACCAGTCAAAAGTTTGGACACCTACTCATTCAAGGGTTTTTCTTTATTTTACTATTTTCTACATTGTGGACGTCACAACTATGATATAAACATGTGGAATCATGTAGTAACCAAAAAGTGTTAAACAAATTGTCACGCCCTGACCTTAGAGAGACGTTTTATTTCTCTATTTGGTTAGGTCAGGGTGTGATTTGGGTGGGCATTCTAGTTTATCTGTTTCTTTGTTGGCAGGGTATGGTTCCCAGTCAGAGGCAGCTGTCTATCGTTGTCTCTGATTGGGAATCATACTCGGCCAGCCTTTTTCCCACCTGTGTTTGTGGGTAATTATTTATTGTCTGTGTGTGTTTGTGTGCGCCACGGTTGCGTCACGCTCGGTTTCTGTTTACCTGTTTTTTGTGAAGGTTTTACTTTATTAAAGATGTGGAATTACATGCATGCTGCGCATTGGCTCATTTATGACAGGGAGTTTGGAGACCGTGAACGTGACAGAATTACCAAGCAGCGTGCGCCAACTTGGAGGACGAGCTGGACCGGGGAGGAGATTATGGCAGGGGACAAGACAAGATCACAGAAGCCCGAGAGGTAGCTCCAAAACATTTTTCGGGGAGGCACACGGGGAGATTGGCGGAGTCAGGGTTTAGACGTGAGCCAACTTCACATGCTTATCGTGGGGAGCATGTGACCGGTCAGGCACCGTGTTATGCAGTGGCGTGCACTGTGTCTTCAGTGAACATTCACGGGCCGGTGCGCTCTGTGCCAGCTCCCCGCATTTGCCGGCCGGAAGTGGGCATCCAGCCAGGACAGGTTGTGCCAGCTCTACGCTCGAGACCTCCAGTGCGCCTCCACGGCCCAGTGTATCCGGTGCCTGCTCCACGCACCGGGCTTCCAGTGCATCTCCCCAGTCCGTTGAGACCTGTTCCGGCTCCACGTACGAAGCCTCTAGTGATGATCTATGGCACGAAGCCTCCAGTGATGATCCATGGCCCGGAGCCTGTAGTGATGATCCATGGCACGGAGCCTCCAGTGATGATCCATGGCCCGGAGCCTCCAGTGATAATCCATGGCAAGGAGCCTCCAGTGATGATCCATGGCCCGGAGCCTGCAGTGAATATCCAGGGCACGGAGCCTCCAGCGACGGTCCCCAGTCCGGAGCCTCCAGCGACAGTCTGCAGTCCGGAGCCTCCAGCGGCGGTCCAGAGCCTCCGGCAACTATCCACGGTCCGGTTCCTCCGGCGACGATCCACGGTCCGGAGTCTCCGGCGACGATTCACGGTCTGGTTCCACAGAAACAGAGGGATGAGCGAGTGGAGCGAGGGCTACGTCCCGAACCGGAGACGCCACCGAGGATAGATACCCACCCGGACCCTCCCCTATAGAGTCAGGTTTTGCGGCCGGAGTACGCACCTTTGGGGACCTTAGAGAGCCTTTTTATTTCTCTATTTGGTTAGGTCAGGGTGTGATTTTGGTGGGCATTCTAGTTTGTCTGTTTCTTTGTTGGCCGGGTATGGTTCCCAATCAGAGGCAGCTGTCTATCGTTGTCTCTGATTGGGAGTCATACTTAGGCAGCCTTTTCCCACCTGTGTTTGTATTTATTCATTTTCTGTGTGTGTTTGTGCACCACCGTTGCATCACTTTCGCTTTCTGTTTACCTGTTTTTTTTGTGAAGGTTTCACTTTATTAAAGATGTGGAATTACATGCACGCTGCGCCTTGGCTCATTTATGACAGGGAGTTTGAAGACGTGACACAAATCAATTTATATTTGAGATTCTTCAAAGTAGCCACCCTTTGCTTTGATGACAGCTTCGCACACTCTTGGCATTCTCTCAACCAGCTTCATGAGGTAGTCACCTGGAATGCAATTCAAGTAACAGGTATGATTTGTTACATTTATTTGTGGAATTTCTTTCCTTGTTAATGCATTTGAGTCCATCAGTTACAGTTACAGTACAGAAGATTGCCCTATTTAGTAAAATACCAAGGCCATATTATGGCGAGAACAGCTCAAATAAGCAAAGAGAAACAACTGTCCATCATTACTTTAAGACAAGAAGGTCAGTCAATGCAGAACATTTGAAGAACTTTGAAAGAACCATCAAGCGCTATGATGCTACTGGCTCTCAAGAGGACCATTCCAGGAACGGAAGACCCAGAATTACCTCTGCTGCAGAGGATAAGTTCATTAGAGTTAACTGCACCTCGGATTACAGCCCAAATAAATACTTGACAGAGTTCAAGTAACATACACATCTCAACATCAACTGTTTGGAGGAGACTGTGTAAATTAGGCCTTCATGGTCCAATAAGAAGAGGAGCATTGCTTGGGCCAAGGAACACAAGCAATGGACATTAGACCGTTGGAAATCTGTAATTTGGTCTGATGAGTCCAAATTTGAGGTTTTTGGTTCCAACCGTTGTGTCTTTGTGAGATGCAGCGTAGGTACATGTGGAGATGATCTCCACATGTGGTTCACACCGTGAAACAGGGAGGAGGTGTGATTGTGTCGGAGTGCTTTGTTGGTGAAACTGTCTGTGATTTATTTGTGAAAAAATCTAATTTTCTCTTTTATACGGTGTATATATAGCACCCTCAGCACCCCTACTTCCCACGGCTATGTCTGTCAGGGGGCATTTTGGGTACTGTTTAGTGCTTGAAAAATATAATTAAAAAACAATCATCTGTTCTGGTGCTTGGATTGTCTAAGTTTAGTGTCTGTTTTAGGATGTCTTCTCTATTTCTCCCTAGGTAGCAGGTATCAAAGGCATGCTGGTCGCTAACAGGAGGCTAGACAACCAAGTGAAGATCTACATCACCTACAACAAGGGCCGTGATTGGAGGTTCCTGCAGGCCCCGGCGACAGGCCTGGCTGGCAACAACACCCACTGTTTTCAGGTGAGTTATTCTGAAGCTAACAGGGAAGGCTCATCGCTGTGGTAATCAATCATGATCTAAGACTGCCTGAACTCTGAGGGGCTTTCCCGGACCCAGATTAAGCCTAGTCCAAGAGTTAACCTCTAGCGTCGAGCAATCCCGTATCCGGGAGCGTAATCATAGCCTCAAGCTCATTACCATAACGCAACGTTAACTATTCATGAAAATCGCAAATGAAATGAAATAAATATATTCACTCACAAGTTTAGCCTTTTGTTAACAACACTGTCATCTCAGATTTTCAAAATATGCTTTTCAACCATAGCTACACAAGCATTTGTGTAAGAGTATTGATAGCTAGCATAGCATTAAGCCTAGCATTCAGCAGGCAACATTTTCACAAAAACAAGAAAAGCATTCAAATAAAATAATTTACCTTTGAAGAACTTCGGATGTTTTCAATGAGGAGACTCTGTTAGATAGCAAATGTTCATTTTTTCCAAAAATATTATTTGTGTAGGAGAAATCGCTCCGTTTTGTTCATCATGTTTGGCTAAGAAAAAAACTTTTTTCCAAATTAACTCCATAATATCGACAGAAACATGGCAAACGTTGTTTAGAATCAATCCTCAAGGTGTTTTTCACATATCTATTCGATGATAAATCATTCGTGGCAGTTGGGTTTCTCCTCAGTAGCAAACGGAAAAGTACTGCAGCTGGAGATTACGCAATAATTGTGACGGAGGACACCAAGCGACCACCTGGTAAATGTAGTGTCTTATGGTCAATCTTCCAATGATATGCCTACAAATACGTCCCAATGCTGCAGACGCCTTGGGGAAACGACAGAAAGTGTAAGCTCATTCGTGGCCCATTCACAGCCATATAAGGAGTCATTGGAACACAGCGCCTTCAAAATCTGGGGCACTTCCTGTTTGAAATTTCATCTTGGTTTCGCCTGTAGCATCAGTTCTGTGACACTCACAGACAATATCTTTGCAATTTTGGAAACGTCAGTGTTTTCTTTCCAAAGCTGTCGAGCATCTTTTCGTGACAAAATATCTGGTTTAAAACGGGAACGTTTTTCATCCAAAAATTAAAATAGCGCCCCCTATATCCAAGAAGTTAATTAAGCATACTCCGTAGATAATCTCCATTGAAAGTTCATTTTAATCCAGGAATATGTGTTCAGTTCCCTTCAAGTTATATTCATAAATGATAACAGTTGTGTTACATCACAGACTCATGGAAGTTTGCTTACTCATCTTAACAGTAAGGGAATTACTTTACGTAGTCACATTTGAACTATGATATGAAGACAAATTGTGTACTCACTCCTTGCTATTTACAGTTGTTATTAATTTAGGTGCCATATCTTTCCTTTTATCCCATGTGACGTGACTGTAAAGGATGACTATAACTTTGAGAGATTAGCAGTAAGAGTTCATACTGCTTAAAAGCCTACTGAGGCAATTGTGGGGGCTGTACGCTGAGTGGGCTACAGGTTGAACACAATTATGTATTCATGTGACATTCGATTTACAGATGATTTTTGATTGCCCTGTCAAATCCCATTGCCCTTGGTGTCCTTACAGCAACGCCACGCTATCAGTTGGCAAAGATTAAAGCGGACATTTTTTTGTGGGGGGGGGGGGGGGAGAGCTCTGTGAACAGATACGATTGTCTTCTGTTGTCGGCTTGCCGCTGAGACTTGACTTGATGATTTTATTTAAAAATCCTCCCCCTGTCTTTGTATTAATGACTGATAACGACGATTACGACAACCTATGTAGTTGCAGCATGGTTTTTCGGAGGGAGCCTGCGGGAATTGGCTTAGTTGTGCTTAGTTTTCGTCGTGTTTTGTTGTATAGTTAACTGCCTATGTTAGCATTGTTGTTAGCATTTGGTGTAAATGTAACTCACTGGAAGACTTCAGAATCAAAAGGATTCTATCAGGCATTATCTTCAGGCTTTCTGAGATGAAGACAGCATTGCAGCTTTTCTTTTCCTTATCTTAAGGACCTTCTCTTGAAATAAAAAGCATATGTTTTGTGCACCTTTAAAGATCAACCCTGTAGTGTTCTATGTACCATTGGGGATTTGATTGACCAGTGTATAATAACTTCGTCAAATATAATGGACTGTCATTTCTCACCCCTCAGCCTTTCTGTTCGCTCCGTCTCCAACTGCAGAAGTCTGAAAACCCCTATGTGTCAGGCAGCATATCAACCAAGGCCTCAGCACCGGGAATCATAGTGGCCACAGGTGAGAGAATACAGAATGAACATTTGATAGATTAGATTACCTTATTGTCCACGTATGTGAAAATTCATTTGGCTGAATAGAAATACATTTATTCAATTTAGGTAATGGTACCAAAGGAGAATAGCTCACTATCATTTCCAGTTAGTGCTGAAATGCCATTTGATTGTGAATATTATGATGATTATCCAATCCCTAACATTACTGATAGGGATCTGCAAGTCCTGCTATTAACAACTCATCTTCAACTGTGTGGGAAAATATTGTATTTTAGCAATAAAAAAAAGACCTACATCCATGAATCTGCTTTCTTGATCTCTGTCCTCAAACAATATTTGTTCTGTCACCAAAACAATAGTTTGTCCCCTCCTCCTATCCTCTAATCCCTTACTGGATATGTGAGATCACTAAGCCACTGTGAGCCTGTATAAATGTACCGAATCTGTCCAGAGACACACTATAGCACTTCTGATGTCCTTACTCGCAGACGTTTTGTTGATGCAAAGTCACCGGGTTTATTTAAGTAGGCCAGTGCAGACTGAGGACACAGCAGACTATGTTTGTGTGTGAGTTTGTGTTCGGGTATCTCGACACAACCCTCTGCTTCGGCCCAGTTCATCACTCGCCCTCACACACACACACGCACAAGTCCGCTGGTGCATAGATCAGTTGGTGAACCTGACAAACATGATGTGGCTCAAAACTCATGCTTTATTGTATTTCTACCACAGGGAACATTGAGTCTGAGCTGTCAAACAATAATTTTGGAATGTTCATCTCATCTGATGCTGGTAACAACTGGAGAAAGGTGAGTTTAGACTGAATCTGGGGATTAAATCTAAGGCATTCTAATCAAGGAAAACACTCACAAGTGTGGCTTCGGGACAAATGTCTGAATGTCCTTGAGTGGCCCAGCCAGAGCCCGGACTTGAACCTGATCGAACATCTCTGGGCCGACCTGAAAATAGCTGTGCAGCAAAGCTTTGCATCCAACCTGACAGAGCTAGAGAGGATCTGCAGAGAAGAAAGGAAGAAACTTCCCAAATACAGGTGTGCCAAGCTTGTGGCATCATACCCATGAACATTTTTTAAACTTGTTTTTGCTTTGTCATTATGGGGTATTGTGTGTAGATTGATAAAATATTTAATACATTTTAAAACAAGGATTTAACTTAACAAAATGTGGAAAAATTCAAAGGGTCTGAATACTTTCCCAAGGAAACAAATATACTATTGGCCTAGGCTATACGATTAGCATGCAAAGAGAAACACAGGACAAAGTTAAATTTAGAGGAAAATGTACTTCCTTGTGAGTTTTTAAATTGCTGGGATGGTGTATGTAAAACTAGGTTACACTGCATTACAGACTGCAATGGATAGGCTCTCCCAATCATGAGCCCCGGCCTGTCCTGCTCTTGCTGATGTAAACCTATTTGTGCTGCCTAACAAATGACTGTGCAGTATACGATGGCACATTACCTGGCAAGTCAAAGGCTTCTTCCAGACTTTATATTTGTCCAAAAAGTATATATCTAATCGCGAGGACTAGGCCTACTGATGTCCTGTTCAGTTTGAGAAGGAGAGAACAAAGATGAAATGGAAGACCGAACGTGAGTTTGCTACTGATATAATTGAAGCTGTTTATCAGATTTATTGACCTCACAATAAGCCATATTCAAGTAATTTACATAACCTACATTTCTATGAAGCAGCAGCAGTTTAATTTGACTTTAGGCTACTAACATCAAGAGGACTTTGTGTTGGAGCCTTTTTCTTCCTATTCAAGATATAAGAAGTAGGCCTACCTGTTTGACAGATGAAATTATAGTCTACTATCCACAGATTGTCAGCCATTTCCTTCAGTCACCATGCACTCCTTAAATATATCAGAGTCAGTGAAGAGCTAGTAATGAGGAATCGGCCCAGAAGCAGCCCTCTTCCGGGGGTCCGGAAGTGATTGAATTAGCCCGGAATCGGGTGTCTGACTCGGCCTGGAATCAAAATGAGGTTTCCTCCAGACATCATGCTTGGCATTAGTTTCATCAGACCAGAGAATCTTGTTTCTCGTGGTCTGAGGGTCTTTAGATGCCTTTTGCAAACTCCAAGTGGGCTGTCATGTGCCTTTTACTGAGGAATAGCCTACTCTACCATAAAGGCCTGATTGGTGGAGTGCTGCAGAAATGGTTGTCCTTCTGGAAGGTTCTCCCTCTGGAAGGTTCTCCCATCTCCAAATAGGAATTCTAGAGCTCTGTCAGTGACTGTCGGGTCTTGGTCACCTCCCTGACCAAGGCCCTATCCCCTGATTGCTCAGTTTGGCCATGCGGCCAACACTAGGAAGGGTCTTGGTTGTTCCAAACTTCTTCCATTTAAGAATGATGGAGGCCACTGTGTTTTTGGCGATCTTCAACGCTGCAGAATTGTTTTGCTACCCTTCCCCAGAAACGTGCCTCAACAAAATCCTGTATCTGAGCTCCACGGACAATTTCTTTGACCTCAAGGCTTGGTTTTTGCGCTGACATGCTATATCAACTGTGGGATTTTATATAGACAGGTGTGAGCCTTTCCAAATAATGTCCAATCAATTGAATTTACCACAGATGGACTCCAATCAAGTTGGTGAAGCATCTCAAGCATGATCAATGGAAACAGGATGCACCTGAGCTCGATTTTGAGTCTCCTGGCAAAGGGATGCTGTTTTGTATTTGAGGTTTTATAAAATTACCAACATTTTCCAATTACTGTTTTCACTTTGTCATTATGGGGTATTGTGTGTACATTGCTGAGCATTTTTTTTTCTAATCCATTTTGGAATGTCTGTAACGTAACAAAATGTGGAAAAAGTCAAGGGGTCTGAATATTTTGAAGACATTGTAGTATAGGCTAGGGATAATTTTATTGGGACCACAGTTGATATTGAATCAGCAGTTGAATCAGCGATGAGGGGCATCATCGGGCACACATCGAGATAATATAACAAACAACTAATTCTCAAACCCTGAGCAATTTGGCATTTAATTGAATACAAAATTCCTGATCCTACGCTGGACTAAATAAAAAAAATACTAAACCCTCCCCCTGACTGAAATGTTTTTACATGGTAGATACAGTGTACTTAGTGTTTGGATCGTTCCAATAAGCTCAATAGGCTACTATATAGATTAATAGCCTGTATGTGTTTCACAGGGCGAGTCATGTTTGATGGGCCAGAAACAGATCTATATGAAACACAGACCAGGAAACTATTGCATGCTGGGAAAAGACTACATCAAAGTCCTCTCTGCTGAGTCATGTATCTGTTGGGCCCATGACTTTGAATGGTAATTATAGTGTACTAGTAAAATGACTCACATTTGCAGTAAAATAGAACATGTGAAAACATGTATTTTTATTACAAATCTAAACATGAGTAGATCAACAGAAGTTTCATTGTCCATAAAAGAGAGACATTTGTACGATGCTTTGTGTGTGTTGTCCCATTTAAGTCAATTTACACTATTTTAGGATCCCGTTCATTTATTTCATTTTCGGTGTCAGCGCTCCAATTATCAGATATTTTTAGGGATAATTTGCTCCCAACGTCTGTCTCTCTGCTTGGCTTGTTTTGCGATGTTTATAATAACGTAGAGAAGATGAGGGGTGTTAATAGGACCGTAGGTTGTTGTTGTTTTTTTATCTTCAAAAGGCAGGGAAGAGAAAAGCAATGATACATTTGTAAATGCCAGCGGTGTAACGACAGTATGAGTTTTAATTAGAATCCATTAGTCTCCTGTGATAGTTATTTTAATTATTTTTGACTGAAAATATTATATGACACATTTCACAAACTTCCTGACCACATGGCATGTCTCTCTCGCTCTCGCGCTCGCTCTTGCGCTCGCGCTTGCTCTCTCTATCTCTACAGCTGGTGATAGAGACAGTGAAAGGCAAAACAAAAAAAACTATGAGAAACCTCAATGTTCAGAGTGAAAAACAATACAACTTTTAATTGACTTTGAAGTGTACACAAATTCAAGGTCTGAAATGTTTACTGATTGCATATTACATAACAGGGTAAAAATGCACCGGCCTGTTGTTCTGTTGTGCTGTGAACAAAAGGTCCAGGGGTTGATTCCAAAGTTGGACAGTGACCAGACTGAAAACAGAGGTTATATACTGAACAAAAATGTAAACGCAACATGCAACAATTTCAAAGATTTTACTGAGATACAGTTCACATGAGGAAATCAGTCCATTGAAATAAATTCATTTGGCCCTAGTCTATGGATTTCACATGACTGGGAGTACAGATATGCATCTGTTGGTCACAGATACCTTGGGCCTCACAATGGGCCTCAGGATCTCATCACCGTATTTATTTTATTGTTCACATCAGAAGGTGCACCTGTGTAATTATCATGCGGTTTAATCAGCTTCTTGATATGCCACCCCTGTCAGATGGATGGATTATCTTGGAAAAGGAGAAATGCTCACTAACAGGGATGTAAACAACTTTGTGCACAACATTTGGGCGAAATTATTGTTTGTGTCTATGGACATTTTCTGGGATCTTTTATTTCAGCTCATGAAACATGGGACCAACACTTTACATGTTGTGTTTATGTTTTTGTTCAGTGTATATACATATACAGTGGGGCAAAAAAGTATTTAGTCAGCCACCAATTGTGCAAGTTCTCCCACTTAAAAATATGAGAGGCCTGTAATTGTCATCATAGGTACAGTTCAACTATGACAGACAAAATGAGAAGAAAAAATATCGAGAAAATCACATTGAAGGATTCTTAATGAATTTATTTGCAAATTATGGTGGAAAATAAGTATTTGGTCAATAACAAAAGTTTCTCAATACTTTGTTATATACCCTTTGTTGGCAATGACAGAGGTCAAACGTTTTCTGTAAGTCTTCACAAGGTTTTCACACACTGTTGCTGGTATTTTGGCCCATTCCTCCATTTTTATCTCCTCTAGAGCAGTGATGTTTTGGGGCTGTTGCTGGGCAACACGGACTTTCAACTCCCTCCAAAGATTTTCTATGTGGTTGAGATCTGGAGACTGGCTAGGCCACTCCAGGACCTTGAAATGCTTCTTACGAAGCCACTCTTTCATTGCCTGGGCGGTGTGTTTGGGATCATTGTCGTGCCGAAAGACCCCGTCACGTTTCATCTTCAATGCCCTTGCTGATGGAAGGAGGTTTTCACTCAAAATCTAACGATACATGGCCCCATTCATTCTTTCCTTTACACGGATCAGTCGACTTGGTCCCTTTGCAGAAAAACAGCCCCAAAGCATGATGTTTCCACCCCCATGCTTCACAGTAGGTATGGTGTTCTTTGGATGCAACTCAGCATTCTTTGTCCTCCAAACACGACAAGTTGAGTTTTTACCAAAAAGGTATATTTTTGTTTAATCTGACCATATGACATTGGGAGAATCTTCTTCTGGATCATCCAAATGCTCTCTAGCAAACTTCAGACGGGCCTGGACATGTACTGGCTTAAGCAGGGGGACATGTCTGGCACTGCAGGATTTGAGTCCCTGGCGGCTTAGTGTGTTACTGATGGTAGGCTTTGTTACCTTGGTTCCAGCTCTCTGCAGGTCATTCAGTAGGTCCCCCCGTGTGGTTCTGGGAGTTTTGCTCGTCATTCTTGTGATCATTTTGACCCCACGGGGTGAGATTTTGCGTGGAGCCCCAGATCGAGGGAGATTATCAGTGGTCTTGTATGTCTTCCATTTCCTAATAATTGCTCCCACAGTTGATTTCTTCAAACCAAGCTGCTTACCTTTTGCAGATTCAGTCTTCCCAGCCTGGTGCAGGTCTACAATTTTGTTTCTGGTGTCCTTTGACAGCTCTTTGGTCTTGGCCATAGTGGAGTTTGGAGTGTGACTGTTTGAGGTTGTGGACAAATGTCTTTCATACTGATAACAAGTTCAAACAGGTGCCATTAATACAGGTAACGAGTGGAGGACAGAGGAGCCTCTTAAAGAAGAAGTTACAGGTCTGTGAGAGCCAGAAATCTTGCTTGTTTGTAGGTGACCAAATACTTATTTTCCACCATAATTTGCAAATAAATTAATTTAAAATTCTACAATGTGATTTTCTGGATTTTTTTTTCTCATTTTGTCTGTCATAGTTGAAGTGTACCTATGATGAAAATTACATGCCTCATCTTTTTAAGTGGGAGAACTTACACAATTGGTGGCTGACAAAATACTTTTTTGCCCCACTGTATATAACACTTGATATATTATATTGATTATAAGGGAGGAGAGATTAGTATTAATATGTAACTTAAACAACCTAGGAGTCTGCACAACTATAATGTACTAAGCTGGACACCACTTAATGGAAAGAAATTGAATCAATACATTACCAAAGCTGTGATTCAGTGGTGCTGTAATGTCCTTAACTGGACACTGTACCCTCATTGGTCCTTGGTCCCTTATAACTATTATCCCATCCAACCATAACACCATAACTTCACTTGACAGCCTGTCAGTAAATTGGGGGAGGTTCCTAATCACACTGAGGACAGACCAGGCCATGGTGAGTCCTAGAGGGACCTCAGGCTGTTGCGTCCTGTTAGTTCAGGCTAGGTAATTAATTGATAAATCATTGACAGCGTCATTATTATAATGAGCACTTGCCTAACCTGCTTTGCACAGATGTAAATTACTTTGTGATTGGGGGGAAGTTAACGTCCCCCGGTGGAAGTCAGCCATCCCTGACCTGGCTGCCTGTGTTGACATGGAGTCTCCCAGGGCTCAGTCTTCCTACCTCTGCTGATCTGGAGCATTTGTCAACCGCAGCCCAATCAATATATAATAATGATGCGTTGCAATGCAAGAAATATCTATTATATGTATTGTGCTGAGGGATAGGAAAGAGAAGCTGTAACCTATAACACAGTAATACTGTACGTCCTTTGGCTCAAAATTCTATCAAATCGTATTTATTACATGTGTCGTAAACAGCAGGTCTAGACTAACAGTGAAATGCTTAATTACAGGCTCTTTACAATTAATGATAACTTGGCTATATACACGGGGGACCAGTACCGAGTTGACCTGCAGATGTATGAGGTAATTGAGGTAGATATGTACATATACATTAGGTACAGGTAAAGTGTTGATATTGATCACATTCTGTATGTGATTTGTTATAGTGATTATGGTTATGAACGACGTAGAGAAGGGAACTGTCTACCAGCGTTCTGGTTCAACCCAGCTGTTGTATCACGGAGCTGCAGCCAAGGACAGAAGTACCTCATCAGCACAGGGTGAGTTGCACATAGGGGCAAAGTTTCTAAGTTGTCTATTCTAATTGAAGGCAACCCTTCTGTATATTTCTGCTCAATGAAAGGTAAAATATTTGTCTGTTTCATTTTGTATAGCATTATGTTAGTCATAATATGGTCCATGTTAAAAATCCTGAATATGTATCACACATTTCAAAAGAGAAGTACAACAACACAAAGCTTACAGTGGCTACAGTATCTCTCTGTATAGGTTGGTCAATGCTTCGTCATCTTCCCATCATCCCACTGTAATGAAACACTGTCAGGGTGTCACACCCTCTGGCACGGCTCCTAGTGTGAATAGTGATATTGTCTATTTAGGCCTGAGTCATTCACCAGACAGTAGATCTATACTGAGTGACATAGTGTACTACTGAGAGCTACAAAGCACAATCAGGAGTCCTAGGACACAGATTAGGATGCCTCAGGACGGTGGAAGTCTGAGGAGAACGGTTCATCCTTCATTTATGCATCCGCCTCCCCAAGCTTAAAAGTCAAGTTTTGCCTAGGAGTTAGTAAGCATTTTGGAGTTTTGTCAATGTTTACCAACAACTACTGTATGTCTTGTGTCAGACATTAACTTTCAGGGTTAAAAGTTATGTTTTCTTTAGTAACTACTAAGCATTTTTAAGTTTAGTCAAAGAATAGCAAGTCTTGTTCACTAGCTCTGTCACTTCCACAATCACTTTGAAGTTAAAACACTGAAGTTGACGTGAGCAATACCTTTACCTTGTTAACTAGTGGTGTCATGAAGCCATAACCTCAGTAAACCATACTGAACATGTACTAACTAATGCATATGGTATCTTCTTAAGGTACCGAAAAGTGGTGTCCAACAACTGCATCAAGGGAGTCAAGGACATGTACACACCCAGGAAGCAGATGTGTCCCAACAGGGCTCCAAAAGGCCTTTCTCTCTCCACCAGAGAGGGCAAGCTTACTGCTGACATGCACACCAACGTCACCTTCCTAGTGCATCTAGATGAGGTAGGGCTGGGCCAAAAGCCAAAATGGCTTCCTTTTTGTATATCATTATTCTGGGCCTAGGAGCCCAAATGGACGCCTTTTGTATACATTACTGTTATGAGTTGAATTGATTTTTACCTTAAGCCATGGAATGTAAAACAATGTGCTTTGTATTGTTCTGCATGGTTGTAAAAGTAGTACTAACATGTGGTGTAAAACTCACTCACTGTAGGCCTGTTACTGAGTAAAATATGGATGTTTCCTATGTTCGGCATGGATGTTTCGCCTGAAACGATTTCACTGTTATGTCATCCCATATACACCAACTCCTGAAAGGTTGCAACACGCCATCACCCACACACAGCTACAGGACCCAAGCCCTGAGTTGAGAGACAGAGTAAGAGATAAAGACCTAAGAGAGAGAGAGGCACCCCTGGAGACCCTGTTATAGAGTGAGACTCAGAGTAGCCTCGTTCTAGGGCCAGGGCCTTGCCTTGCTACCCTCACTCCCTAGACACAGTTCAACCATCTCACATTAAATTCAGGTGGAAGAAGTGCGGCGGTGCTTTCCCCCTGCACTGCAGATAAGAAGTGTCTCTCCCACGAGGTCTCTCCCGGGCCCAGCTGTCATATTACAGTGTGATGAGCTGAGGAAATAAAGATGCATTTATTTAATTAAGACAAGTTGGTGAAATGTATCTTCTTATAATTTCAGTCCCAAAATAATTCAAAGCAACTATCATAGGAGACTAATGGAGGTGAAGACTCTTCATGGCGTTGGTTCTCATGCATTTCGGAAAATCCTTCGGTCCCATTGAATTCAGACTTTAATTTATATTCATGAAGCCCGAGATGGCAGTATTTCTTGGGGAGAGCAAATGGGCCTAAATATTTGATGTGTTCACAAAACGAAAAGAAAGGAGAGAGGGAGGTGGAAGAAAGTTTGATGTTTTAAGAGAGGGATGGGATCTGCAGTGTCACACATCAAGTTTTCATTATCACAAAGTGACATTATAACATGTCATGTGTACTCCAACCAGATTTACTGTACATTAGCTACATTATAGCATGTCATGTGTACACCAACCAGATTTACTGTACATTAGCTACATTATAGCATGTCATGTGTACACCAACCAGATTTACTGTACATTAGCTACATTATAGCATGTCATGTGTACACAACCAGATTTACTGTACATTAGCTACATTATAGCATGTCATGTGTACACCAACCAGATTTACTGTACATTAGCTACATTATAGCATGTCATGTGTACTCCAACCAGATTTACTGTATATGAGCTACATTATAGTATGTCATGTGTACTCCAACCAGATTTACTGTACATGAGCTACATTATAGTATGTCATGTGTACACCAACCAGAACCAATGGAATAGTCCCAAAAGTGCAAATCAGTCCATGTAGCTCTCCAGGCAGGCTCAATCAAACATTCAAAGCATTTTAAAGAAAGCAAAAACGATTTGAACCCAGGTATGACACACCATCAGCACGACAGCACTGACATCACACCATTTATACCATCCTTTGTGTGTTGACATTCACCTGAACAAGAGTACATTACACAGTCCTACTGTGTCTGGACCTGAACTAACAAAACCCCTCATTGTCAACCAGCACTGCTGTCCAGACCATGATGCTTACCCTATTATGCATTTTGGATTTTGAGGCCCTCTGAGTCACACATGGAGCCACGGACACAAAGCTTGACATTTAGCCAGTAGGCCATCTTCAGTCTCATGCAGATTAGCTAGCGATCCCAGGGCACCTCAATAGAGAACTAGAAGTGTCCAGAGAGTGTGAACAACGGATACCAACAAAAGCCTGAGTGACATCGACGCCACCGAAGACCTAAGTGCTATTCCAAGTGCCATTTTGGCAAAGGCTTGTGAGCCATTACAGTTCCACACAGTAGCTATCACTGTAATCCCTTTTCTTCCAATTTATTCTGCCTTTCTTTATTCGGCTTATTCATAGTTTTACATTTTCTGGGTATAATGGCGTGAAATATACCCCCAGTAGCCTTCCCCCATACACAGCCAACCCTCCTGTGCTTTCACACTCTGCTGCGCTTGAAAAGAAGCAAAACAGATAGCGAATAAGGAGCGAGAGAGCGAGACAGAGAGAGAGACCGAGAGAGAGAAATCGTTTTTGCCTTTTGTAATTGTTGTGTTTGTTTCGGGACTGGAGCCCCGTTGTGCTAATGCATTGTTGCAAATAAAGATCCCAATTGCATTGCGTTACAATGTGCTGCAGGGAGGCTGGGAGTTAGATGTGCTTGCTCGCAGGGTAGAGGCGGGATAAGTGGGAGGATTTGGTCGCAGTGGCAGCTGGAGCAACTGACAACTGCTGCAGATACTGTAGAGGCAGAGCAGGGAGTGTCTAACACACACATTAGCTCTCTCTCACACACAGAGAGAGAGCGAGAGAGAGACACACACACACACCTCATTAGCAGTAACAGGCAAACACACTGCTCTCACGGTGGGGCAGAATATGATGCAATCACACAATGCAAACACACAATGCACACAAATCTAAAGGAATGGGATTAAGAATATATAAATATTTGGGTGAGCAATGTCAGAGCGGCATAGAATAAGATACAGTAGAATAGAATATAGTATATACACTATCATTCAAAGATTTTGGGTCACTTAGAAATGTCCTTTTTTTTTAGAAATAAACTATTTTTTTGTCGATTTAAAATAACATCAAGTTCATCAGAAATACAGTGTAGACATTGTTAATGTTGTAAATGCCTATTGTAGCTACAAACAGCTGATTTTTAAAGGAATATCTACAAAGGCGTACAGAGGCCCATTATCAGCAACCATCACTCCTGCGTTCCAATGGCACGTTGTGTTAGCTATTCCAAGTTGATCATTTAAAAAGGCTAATTGATCATTAGAAAACCTTTTTACAATTATGTTAGCACTGCTGGAAACTGTTGTTCTGATTAAAGAAGCAATAAAACTGGCCTTCTTTAGACTAGTTGAGAATCTGGAGAATCAGCATTTGTCGGTTCGATTATGGGCTCAAAATGGCCAGAAACAAGGACTTCCTTCGGAAACTCGCCAGTCTATTCTTATTCTGAGACATGAAGGCTATTCCATAAGAGAAATTACCAAGAAACTGAAGATCTCGTACAACGCTGTGTACTATTCCCTTCACAGAATAGCGCAAACAGGCACTAACCAGAATAGAAAGAGGAGTGGGAGGCCCTGATGCACAACTGAGCAAGAGAACAATTAGTGTCTAGTTTGAGAAACAGACGCCTCACAACTCTTCAACTGGCAGCTTCATTAAATAGTATAAAAATAAAAGATTAAGATGGGCAAAAGAACACTGACACTGGACAGAAGAACTCTGCCTAGAATGTCAGCATCCCGGAGTCACCTCTTCACTGTTGACATTGAGACTAGTGTTTTGCGAGACAATAGTAATTCACAACATTAACAATGTCTAGACTGTATTTCTGATCAATTTGATGTTATTTTAATAGACAAAAAATGTGCTTTCTTTCAAAAACGAGGGTAAAAAGGGTAAAAAATGACCCGCCTTCACTGAACTAAAATTAAGCAGCTTAATTGAATTTTAAAACCCAAATCTATTTTGCATGAAAAAACAACCTATTATTCATCATGAATATCTGTGTTTTCTCTCTTCACAATGCAGAAATACTGCATTTAACCTCTCTGGTACAAGAGGTTAGCGTCCCACCTCGACAACAGCCGGTGAAATTGCAGGGCACCAAATTCAAAACAACAGAAATCCCATAATTACAATTCCTCAAACATACAAGTATTATCCACCATTTTAAAGATAAACTTCTTGTAAATCCAACCACCGTGTCCGTTTTCAAAAAGGCTTTACTGCGAAAGTACACCATGTGATTATGTTAGGTCAGCAGCTAGTCACAGAAAACCATACAGCCATTTTTCTAGCCAAAGAAAGGAGTCACAAAAGCAGAAATAGAGATAAAATGAATCACTAATCTTTGATGATCTTCATCAGATGGCACTCATGGGATTTCATGTTACACAGTACATGTCTGTTTTGTTTGATAAAATACATATTTATATCCAAAAATCTCAGTTTACATTGGCGCGTTATGGTCAGAAATGCATTGTCTTAAACAAACATCCGGTGAAAGTGCAGAGAGCCACATAAAATTACAGAAATACTCATCATAAACATTGATAAATGATAAAGATAAACTTCTCCTTAATGCAACCGCTGTGTCAGATTTTAAAAATGCTTTACGGAGAAAGCACACTTTGCGATTATGTTAGGTCTGCACCTAGCCACAGAAACCCATATAGCCATTTTCCAGCCAAGTCGAGGGTCACAAAAGTCAGAAATAGCATTAAAATGAATCACTTACCTTTGATGATCTTCATCTGGTGGCACTCCCAGGTCTCCATGTTAGACAATAAATGTTTTGTTTTCTTCGATAATATCCCTCTTTATGACCAAATACCTCCTTTTTGTTTGTGCGTTTTGTCCAGTAATCCAAATGCTTTAGGCGCAGTCCAGAAGAAAATCCCCAAAAAGTACAATAAAAGTTAGTAGAAACATGCCAAACGATGTTAAAAATCAAACCTCCGGATGTTTTTGTCATAAATAATCAATAATCTTTAAACCGGACAAAAGCTTCGTCAATAGGAAAGGAGAAACAAGAAAGGCGCGTTCCCGATCAGGCGCATGGCTGATGAATGGAAATTTCCACTAGCCAATGATTGAAAGTGCTGTATCTCCCTCATTTTTCAGAGTAAAAGCCTGAAACAATGCCTAAAGACTGGTCACATGTAGGGGAAGCCATAGAGCTGGGTCCTAAGTCTTTGTATGGTGGATAGACTTTCAATGGAAAAACAGCCTTTCATAATAATAGTATTTCCTGGTTGGATTTTCTTCGGGTTTTCGCCTGCCATATCAGTTCTGTTATACTCACAGACATTATTTTAACAGTTTTGGAAACTTTAGAGTGTTTTCTATCCAAATATACTAATTGCATATCCTAACTTCTGGGCCTGAGTAGAAGGCAGTTTAATTTGGGCATGCTTTTCATCCAAAATTCCAAATGCTGCTCCCTACCCTAGAGAAGTTAACTGAAAAAGTTTCTTCCAGTCCATGGTGAGTAATTGCTTTTCTGATGTCAATAAGTTATTTTCAGTCATAAGAGAAAGTAGCTGCCACATACTGTACACAATAAGTCAAAAAATAAGTTACACAAAATGCAAAAAAACTAACAAAATAGCACAATTGGTTGGGAGAATGTAAAACAATCACATAAACCAATGATATTACAGCAATACATAATAACATTAACATTGAAAATCACTTACATTACAGATATGAAAATAAAAATGTACTTCTGAATGGAACCAGTTGCTCATCTACCGTTTCTTCTGGCCCAGGGCTGTAGAAGTATGGCAGACGCTCCATCCTCTTCTCTCAGATCTCTCTTATGGCCGCCAGTTTGTCTCTCACACTTCTTGCAGGTCTTGACTCGCGGTTGTCAAATCGTAGCATTCTTGAGAAAGTGTGAAAGAGTTTCAGTAGCATAGTGGCACGGAAAATCACCATTCATCTCTCTGCATCCCAGAGACTACTTGTAGCCTCACCTCGGGACCTATACACACCCTGTAAGATTAGTAACTCTATGTAGGCACACAGGTCAATCTCATCCATCCTTTTCCAGTTAATGGAAACCCTCCAAATTTGTTCTGTCCAGATTTTTTCAATGGCTGGTGTGATGAACATGTAGAATGTTGAGGCAATGTCCTGGGCATGGGCAACTGCATGTCCTGTGTGCACTGGGGTCATCGTTATGACATTTTGTGCTGCCATCCTGCCCTGGTTGTCATATGGTGACAAGGACCATGTTATTTTGCTGTTCTTTGACAAAAATGTCTCTCTATCAGCTTGGATTTCATCATCTGAAGATGATGCATCGTTCTCTGGGTTGTATTCTTCCCCATCTACTTCTTCAGATACCTACTCCTCTTCTAAATCATTGTTCTCTTGTTCCTCCTGGACATCTGAAAAAATCAGATCTATGACCTGTTGGGCACTGAAACGTGCACTCATGGTTTCAGCAAAGAGAGGACTGGGGGGACTGTCATCTGCAGCACCTGTATAGCCCCTGACTGCATTCCCCCTTTAGGACATTTTTATTTTGTCTGTGAACTTGAGTCATGTATGCGGTTAGTTTTTTCTGAGTTCAATCATTAGCACCCTGTGTGTGTGTGTGAATGTGTGTGTGTGTGTGTGCCTAAATTATTTTATAACTGCTGGGTCAAAAATGACCCTAAAACAATCTTTGTACCCTGGTGGTGTACAGCTTTTATGGAAATATGAACGAAGGTGATGTTTCACTTTTTCTAATGTTGGGGTCACTCTAGGAAAAGTAATCTAATTTCAAGTTAAACATAGCAGTGGGTCTTTTTTTACCCTTAAGACCACACATAGGTTAAAGTGGCCACTGATTTCAACTCTATGTATACATGGTAGCAGCTTCTAATGTGCTAGTGATGGCTATTTAACATTCTGATGGCCTTGAGATAGAAGCAATGTTTTTCAGTATCTCGGTCCCAGCTTTGATGCACCTGTACTGACCTCGTCTTCTGGATGATAGTGGGGTGAACAGGCAGTGGCTTGGGTGGTTGTTGTTCTTGGTTATCTTTTTTGTCCTTCCTGTGACATCGGGTGTTGTAGGTGTCCTGGAGGGCAGGCAGTTCGACCCCGGTGATGCATTGGGCAGACCACACCATCCTCTGGAGAGCCCTGTGGTAGTGGGCGGTGCAGTTGCCCCACAGCCCGACAGGATGCTCTCAATTGTTCATCTGTAAATGTTTGTGAGGGTTTTAGGTGACAAGACAAATGTATTCAGCCTCCTGAGGTTGTAGAGGCGCTGTTGCACCTTCTTTACCACACTGTCTGTGTGGGTGGACCATTTCATATTGTCAGTGATGTGTACGCCGAGTAACTTGAAGCTTTCCACTTTCTCCATTGCAGTCCCATCGATGTGGATAGAAGGGTGCTTCCTCTGCTGTTTCCTGAAATTCACGATCAGCTACTTTGTTTTGTTGACATTGGGTGAGAGGTTATTTTCCTGGCACCACACTCCCAGGGCCCTCACCTCCTCCCTGTAGGCTGTCTCGTCATTGTTGGTAATCAGGCCTACTACTGTTGTGTGATCAAGCCAGCCAAATGTCAAGTAAATAATAGATACAAATATAACACGCTGTCTAAAAGGATTATCCAGCTCCTTGCGGTGAAGTGTTTGAATTTCCCCCTTGTCTCTGGATTTGAACAGGGAGGCTTTGTCAATTAGTGAAAGTTCCATTTAAATGTTGTCTCTGGTCACCACGACACTTTCAATCAGTGTACTTTGATATTTTTTATGTCATATATTATGCTGGTGTTTTTTTCTCCATGGTTTTGTACATTTTGAGGTCATTTACAGGGGAAAGAGAGTGCAGGTGATGCTTTTAGCACGATGCAGCCACAGATTTCCAATTGGAATATTTTTTTTACAACAGACACAGTTTAGGGAGCCTGTCCAAATGACTCACATCACACACACACATACACATCCACAGAGACACAGACTTAAAAGAGACACACATATACACACACTTTCTCTCTCTGTCACACATATCACACACATCAAACACACACACATACATACACTACATGCGTTTGAAAGCTAGGATAAAGATAAAGATTAGTCTCATTTAAAGAGGATAAGAGTTAACAGAAGCCCAGGCGGAGATGTACACAACAGAAAGCCGAGTCACAGCACTGTCAGCCGGAGATTTATTGTTAAAATACTGTGTTATGGCCTCCCGGGTGGCACAGTGGTCTAGGGCACTGCATCGCAGTGCTAGCTGTGCCACCAGAGACTCTGGCTTAGCAACGTCCTGGTTAGGGAGGGTTTGGCCGGTAGGGATATCATTGTCTCATCACGCACTAGCGACTCCGGGCGGGCCGGGCGCAGTGCACGCTAACCAGGTCGCCAGGTGCACAGTGTTTCCTCCGACACATTGATGCGGCTGGCTTCCCGGGTTGGATGCGCGCTGTGTTAAGAAGCAGTGCGGCTTGGTTGTGTTGTGTTTCGGAGGACGCATGGCTTTCGACCTTCGTCTCTCTCCGAGCCCGTACGGGAGTTGTAGCGATGAGACAAGATAGTAAGAACTAACAATTGGATACCACGAAATTGGGGAGAAAAGGGGGTAACATAAAAATAAAATAAAAAAATACAGTGTTATATCACTTTGCTATAGGAACCTTCACCACTTAGATCACGGTAATGCCACGTACACCCACAGTAGTACTCATAAGGCATCCCGTCAAAAACACGATAAAGCGTGTTTTAAGTCTAGAATAAATCTTGTTCTTCAACTAAATTCCATCAAAACTATAAAACATTATGACAGTTATGATAATTGTTGAGTAAGATTTAATTCACCTTCCCTTTTCAGCTAAAGTAGTCTTACTGAGAAGAAGATCCCAGATATTACTCCAGTGATAATGAGAAGTGATACATACTGGCAAGCTCAGTGTGAGATATCTTCTTTTCTCTAATTCTTCATTTTAAGAAGGTTTCTATTTCTTTTTCCCAAGCACCTGTAAAATTAATATGTCGATGTGCCAGTGCTTTTCATATTTAAACAAAAAATAATCTAAAAATAATATTTTGATGTGTGAGTGCTTCTCATATTGTGAAGTAGGTAGTCTGAAACAATATCTATGTAATTACAATTACATACTGAGTGAATAATCCACTACTGAGTCAGAATCATCCACTACTGAGTCTGAATCATCCAAATCTGAATCATCCTCTGTGTTTGTATCAGGTTCTGTGGAACATGTCCAGCTGCTGGCTCCGTTTGTGGCCATCAAGAACAAGGCAGTAAACCTAACAGCAGTGGTGTGGCCTGTCCAGTCAAGGACCCTCACCTACTTCTGGTGGCTGGGGAACAGAAGTGAAGTAAATTGGAGATGTGTCCTGGTGCAGACACAGATCCTCTTTTGATGTTGTGTATACAGTATACTGTATGTGGATTACCAACTGTACAACATTAGCAAAGGTAAACTGACACTATTCAAAAGGGGTCTTACCCTATAATGCCATATACTGTACATGTACTGCAGCTGTGGCTGGTGTCACTGTAACTAAATCAGAAGACAGGCTTATTGTAATGGCTGAAACAGAAACCAATGGAACAGCATCGAACACATCAAAGACCTGGTTTTCATTTCAGTTCCATTCCATTTCAGCCATTATTATGAGCTTTCCTCCCTTCAGTAGCCTCCACTGATGTATTGGGTTATACATGATGTCTATGGTATTAAATACATTGACCTCTTCTATTAATGAAGACGACTATGATAGAGGTGAAGCAGTCTCTGATTTTGTATTTTGTTCAGACATCTTATTTGTATGTCAGGTTCTAAGTCTTAGGTTCAGGTTCTAGGTCTTATGGGGAGGATGTTTTTTGTAGGGTTTTACTCAAGTCAGAATTTCGACAACTCTAACTACTCAAGTCAGAAGTTATAACTACTCTTAGTGAGACGTTCAAGGAAAAGTTGTTACCATCTGAAATTGATTTCTTTCATGTTCTGGGGTTTTAGCTAAAGGTTTTAGGTGAAGGGATTATGACCGGATCAATGTGTGATCATCAATTTTGTCCATGTTCCCTCTTCCTCCAGCCGGTGATCAGCTTAGACGGGAACATCACCAGCGAGGGAATGAACACTGTTACGGTCCAAGTGTCTTCAGCCAACACCATGCTGCAAGACACCAAGATGATAGCAGTCCAAGGTAAGGATCAGTACTACCTCTCTCTCTCTCTCTCTCTCTCTTCTCTCTCACTCTCTCTCTCTCAGATCTCCCTAATCAAATGCTTCTACCTGATGTAATGCTAATTAACACATATAGCAGCCATCTCACTTGGTATGCACCGCTTGAGGGTACTTTACATTTGAGTATGTCAGGATATATGAGAAGAGGACATTTCCCTAATTATCTAAGAAAGCACTTGTGTGATCAATCATCTCCACTCGTCAAACCATGAGCATGCGCACACGCATACGCACACACACACCAACATCTCTGTCAGCTTTCCCACCCATCAGAAGGCAAATAGAGGAAGGAAACAACCAGAACATAGATCAGGAGTTTAATTAACCCTTTCATGCGTGAGTTCCAAATATCTCGCCCCAGCGTGAGTTTTTTTTTTATGCACGTGATGTTAGAACGTCCTTTCTATTCCAGAATGTGATTGTGACAGTACATTTAATCCGCGCTGCCCTCAAACCAAGGCACTGTTTTTATTTATAGGCTGTTTTTTAAATGTGTCCATTTCAAATTATTTTCACTAAGTTTTTTATTTTCTAAGAACAGTTTGAATTGAGGTGTGTTCCACCTCATTCATTCACATAAAAGTAGTCATTTTTACTTTTGTGGACCAATTAATTTTTGGGACATTTCTGACACGGACAAAATTCCCCAAACACTTGACAATTGTTAGTGCAGTTTAAGTCTGCAGACATTTGCTCATCTCCCGTCCTGCACACACACGTGTTCACATGTTCCGGCTGTTGCCTGCATCACAGTCATAGTTGTTTTTGTTACCAATAATAACTTTGGCGATGTGTGCGTTTCTATCGAAGTAAGTGCCTTATTACGTCATAATAGTTTCTGCATGTCTGTTATGTCATTTCTACTGTAGCATAATATGTTTGTGTATATTCCTTATAACCGCGTACACATGAAGTAACGTTACTCATTTCATAACCTTTATGGTGTTATACTCAATGCTTAGGTAGCTAGCTACATTCTTCCATTAGCTCTGAAAAACAATGCTAATTGTGTCAGAGAAGTATTAGCATGTGTTGTATTTTGAAGCTACCCTGGCCTTATTACTCCCAAGTTGCGCAGCTGTAAGGAGCAGCGCCTCTCCTATGTTCAAATCCAGACTGCGTTTCTATCAAAGTAAGTGCCTTATTACATTATAATAGTTTCTGTATGTCGTGTTATACCGTTTCTACTGTAGCTCAATGGGGGGAGTTCTTTACTATCCCCATGAGAAGGACTGTCGCCAGGAAGGTATACATTTCACTAATTGTGGTTGTCCCCCCCACTCCTGGCTCTCTCTTCTCCTGTAGCTCCAAGGCATGGCGATTGGTCTCTGCTATGTCTTCCACCAGCTCCTCTGTCATGAAAAAAATTGAAGCACTCTGCCTCAGATGGAAATGGCAAGGGGCGTTGCACTCCAGACTGGGACTCATCAAAGCAAACAGCAGGGCCAGGAGGGGTGAAACGGCTGGCAGCCTTCCAGCTACCACAGAACTCCTGTACTTCATCCATTGTCAGTCTGCCTCCATCACCACCAGCTTCTTCAAAGGGACCTGGGACTTTGTCAATGGTCAAGGAGTCCTCAGATTCAGGGTTCTCATGGGCTGGGGGGCAGCTCACAACTGTCAAAATCTGATTCCTGACTTTCAGACTCATTGTCAGAATTGTTTTAAATCTCCAGAATGTCCGCATTTGTGAGTTGTCTCCTTTTGAAAGACATTGCTAATGCTTCAGCTTAGCTCACTAGCTACATACATAAACAACAACACTGAATGGCTCAGAATGGGAGTGAGAGGTTACGTGATTGACTGCCTGCACGCTCCATTTGTATCAATAAATCACTACCAGAAAATGTTTTGTGTGGTAATTATTGATATATTTACTGTATTATTCTCATGTTTTTCAATTACCGCTGATAAATCATGCACTCTGATTCTTGCATAGATTGTAATGGGCACATTGTGTGTGTGTGTGTGTGTGTGTGTGTGTAAAATACTTTTTTGAAGGTTGTACTGATTATGATGTGCTAAGCTAATTACAGCTATGTGTGTGGAGCCATGTTTGTTGAAAAACAATGCATTCTGGGTTTCACGTAATCGTCTGTCAGACCAAAGATGCTATAACAAAATGAGGTGAGTAAGGGTTCACTCATTTTTGAGAATTTCAGGAAGTGAATGCTGGGATGTGAACGATGGTAGACGACACCCCTTCAACATCCATACTATAAACAGACCAAACTCATCTTGACTTATCTCTGCTTTCTGTGAGGGAAAAAAGCATGGCTGCGGACTGAAACTAATCATCGTCGGATTACTTTCTTCTACTAGAAAGTGTTTTACTCAATTATTTTGATCAACTGTGAACTCACCTGTGATGTGACTAATTATTAGTAATTGCTATTAGCTAATTCATATTGTAGTTTATGTCAGCCGAGTGTTCGAAAATTTGACCGCTTGTGTTGCCTCAATCTTTCCTCAGTCAATCTGTGTGTTATTCTTCCACTTTGTGTGGAGATTTATCCCTATAGCGTGCGACTTGTGGTCTCTCTTTGTCTTCACCAACTCCAACGTGGATTTGACATGAGAGGCGAGCTAGGCTGAGAGTCATTAGAGGGAGCTCAGTGTGAGGCCAGGGTGAGGCTTTGTGAGCGATAAAGTGCATTTTGTCACCTGGGATCCACATATTACGTTCATGGCAGTATAGCACCAGCCAATTGAATTGTGTTGAACTGAGGGGCTCACTCAGATATAGAAAGCTTGAGCTATTAATTGCTAGCCTCAATAGACTGTTACAGCACCTCTTTTCATACAAAACGTTTTGTTATACAACCTTTTGGAACCTACATACATTATACGGTATCTATTGAGTTTATGAACACTAGTTCATGTGTCATATGCTCCTCCATATACAGTAATCCTATCAAACCATCCCTCCTTTCATCTCTTTTACCCTTTCTCTAAAAGGAAATCATATTAAGGCCTGTTCATCCATGTACTGCTAGAGTTGACATAGGGTTCACAACCTTGATATTGTGCAACAAAGTGTTATTAGAATTTTTTTATTCATTTATTTGTATTTTTCTGCTGTTCGCATTCAGTTCACCTTCAAGTTCAAACATATTCCATGTCAAGGTAAACAACTCCACACAATAAAGCCAAGATGAGAAGGGGCATCAACATCGCAATTAAAGTCAAGGTCCATTAAACTGCAATGTTGCCGTACTGCAGTACAGCTCTATGGCTTTTGCTCCTAGGCTGATTCCAATCCACCGCCTAATAGAGGTTTGAATGGGGAGTTCAGTAATATAGGCTATTTTAAGTTATTTGAGAAGACATTCCTTCTCTGTTTTTTTCCGCCGTCTTCTTTTCTCCAACCTGCGGAACATGGAAGATGGCCGAAGGTTCCCTCTCAGGTTCCAGACAGTGACTTTTGGCAAATTCAGATATTTTAGTATGTTTCGCGGAAGCCCCCCCTGGTTTCACCACCAGCTGTTAATGCACCTCTCAGTGTGGTGCAAGAGGTTAACATGTCCTCTTTTTTCCCAAGAGAGTGCACTTCTTCTGTAGTGGGCAAATAGCATCCCTTTCTCGCCCCCCATTCCTTTCCTGGGTGACAACTGTACTTTACCTCACAGAATAAAATTATAGTCATAGATGAATCATCAAAACCTATTTATAACAATATTGTTGGAAATAATGCACTATTGGAAGGAGTTATGAAGATAGAATAACCCAATATCGTCAAGTTCGCGATGAATGAAAAACAGAATCCACTATCATGGTGTGTTTACAATTGTAATTTGTAATTGACAACTGTTTCATCTTATTTATTTAGCTTTGCATACAGTAAGATTGTGAGGAAGCCACTCCAAAAATGTTTGCTGTTTAAATATTAAAGCAACAAGATACAGCCCTGCAGAGGTGGGTTTTCAGCCAAATTTGGGCGTGGACAAAATTCTCTCAAACGCTCACTCAACTGACTGTCTCACTCACCTACTTTCCTCCCTCATCCCAGATCTTATTTTCAATTCAGCCAATGAGTTTGGGGAACATAAAATGCCAGGTTTACCCAAGAAGGCTTTTTAGACTAATGAGTAATCGCAAAGAGAACAAACATAGTGTGAGTGTTTTGATTTTTACAGGGGCTATTGCATCCTATCCCCTTCCCCCTACCATTCCTTCTATACCTCTTTCCCCTCATTACAAGTCATTCATTTGCTCTCTATTTGTCCACTACTTTACTACTCAAATAGTGATTTTAAGGCATGATAATTGATGTGCTTCAAGTGTATGTGACTTGCCTACTACGCCACTCCATTGTCCGCCGATAGCCCCATAGAGAACCTATAAAACATTTGTGGCTTTTAAAATGGACACGTATTGCTGGTTGGAACTCGTGCCTCACTGCTAATCTAAAGTGGATGAAGTTCACTATAAATAAAAACATTTAGTAGTAGCTATTTTGAAGAACAAATAGTTGTTTGGCAAGACGTACTTTTCCCATCAAGACATAAATACACTTTCGCGATAACATGGAGATTGAGATTGGGTTGAAAAAAGGGTAACATTTTATTTGACACCTAGGGTCATAACACATTATGGCACGGTCATAACCATGTCATAGTAGGTCATAACAGCAAAAACAACAAACGGTCATTATGTGGTCAGAACATTGTCATGGCACATATAATTAGACCTGTTGTGACATATTACGTTATTTTATGGCCGGTTATGACATCCACACAAGAGTGTCAAATCCCACAAAACCTACCACACAAAGCAAATCATTCCATTACACCGTAGCCAACTTGTAAACAGTATGTTTATGTAATATTACATTTTCTAGTGTCATGAAGTGTATTTTCTTAATCCATGTAAAGACAAACAGGATGGTCATAATGCTTCACGACAGTGTGTTTTTTCCGTGAGTTATTCGTAATACAATGAAAATAAAGTAACTTCAAGAACATCAAAGTATTTAACTTCTGAATTGTATTGTTTTTTCCTTTCCCTTGGATGCAGCAGATGAACAGAATGGAGTATGCTACAATGCAGGGACGCCACTAAAGAAAGCTAAAAACGTAAACAACACACCAATTATAGTGTATTATGGCAACAGCAAACACTTTCACACATTCTCAAATACGTAACAATCCCGTTTTCTCAACAAAAATACATTCTAAAGCTAGCTCTCAGCTATTCATGTAGCTAGCTACTTAAATGTTAGCAACCATCTAGTTACAGTAGTGTTTGTTTAGCTAAGGTTAGCTTCCCTACCACTAAATATGGTGGTGTTCAAAACAACTAATGACACCCATGTACTGTTGTTGCATCAACAATGCATCTGATTCACTCTCTATATAATAGTGCTACTTGTACAAATTAATTCTAAAAGAGTCTTGTGAGTTAAATGTATGAAAAACCCATGGACATCTAACAACTAGCTAGCTATGGTAGGCTAGCTAATGTTAACAGTTAGCACGCTAAGTATACATGTATATAATGTTGTGAAAAAACCAAACAAATTTATTCCAAAATATAGAATTGTTTTGCTGTTGTAAGGGGAATAATATAAGCCATATTCGTCTATCACGTAAGTGACCATATGTCAGTCATAAGTTCCAAAGAGGGTGTTTGTCCTTCTCCTGTATTCATCCCAGTCATCAGCAACAGAGCGTTGGGCTAGGCACATGTTTTACATCAATGTGGGTACAATTACAATGGTAGAAAAATGTTATATAACATACTATTTACGAGTAGAATGGATTGGTTTGCCTTGTGTGGAAGTTGACTCACCTACATAGATGTCATAACCAGACATAACATATTTTAATATACAGTACCAGTCAAAAGTTTGGACACACCTACTCATTTAAGGATTTTCTATATGTTTTTTTACTATTTTCTAAATTGTAGAATAATAGTGAAGATATCAAAACTTTGAAAAAACATTTATGGAAACACGTAGTCACCAAAAAAGTGTTAAACAAATCAAAATATATTTGACATTGTAGATCCTTCAAAGTAGCCACCCTTTGCCTTGATGACAGCTTGCAGTAGAGGTCGACCAATTAATCGGATTGGCCGATTAATTAGGGCCGATTTCAAGTTTTCATAACAATCAGTAATCATCATTTTTGGACACCGGTTATAGCCGATTACATTGCACTCCACGAGGAGACTGCGTGGCAGGCTAACTACCTGTTATGCGAGTGCAGCAAGGAGCCAAGGTAAGGTGCTAGCTAGCATTAAACGTATCTTATAAAAAACAATCAATCTTAATATAATCAGTAGTTAACTACACATGGCTGATGATATTACTAGTTTATCTAGCTTGTCCTGCGTTGCCTATAATCGATGTGGTGCCTGTTAATTTATCATTGAATCACAGCCTACTTCGTCAAACGGGGGATGATTTAACAAAAGCGCATTTGCGAAAAAAGCACAATCGTTGCACGAATGTACCTAACCATAAACATCAATGCCTTTCTTAAAATCATAACACAGAAGTATATTTTTTAAACCTGCATATTTAGTTGAAAGAAATTCATGTTAGCAAACAATATTAACTAGGTGTCACGCCCTGACCATAGAGAGCCCTTGGTTCTCTATGGTGTAGTAGGTCAGGGCGTGACTAGGGGGTGATCTAGTATATCTATTTCTATGTTGGTGCTAATGTGGTTCCCAATTAGAGGCAGCAATATTTAGACAATATTTAGGCCACCTGTTAGATAAAATATCGAACGATTCCGTATTTCACTGAAAGAATAAACGTTTTGTTTTCAAAATGATAGTTTCCAGATTTGACCATATTAATGACCTAAGGCTCGTATTTCTGTGTGTTATTATATTATAATTAAGTCTATGATTTGATAGAGCAGTCTGACTGAGCGGTGGTAGGCAGCAGCAGGCTCGTAAGCATTCATTCAAACAGCAGTTTCCTGTGTTCGCCAGCAGCTCTTCGCAATGCTTCAAGCGTTGCGCTGTTTATGACTTCAAGCCTATCAACTCCTGAGGCTGGCAATACTAAAGTATCTATTTAGAACATCCAATAGTCAAAAGTATATGAAATACAAATGGTATAGAGAGAAATAGTCCTATAACAACTACAACCCAAAACTTCTTACCTGGAAATATTGAAGACTCGTGTTAAAAGGAACCACCAGCTTTCATATGTTCTGAACAAGGAACTTAAACGTTAGCTTTTTTACATGGCACATATTGCACTTTTACTTAACTTCTCCAACACTTTGTTTTTTGTATTATTTAAACCAAATTGAGCATGTTTCATTATTTATTTGAGACTGAGTTGATTTTATTGATGTATTATATTAAATTAAATACAGGTGTTCATTGTTCAATCAGTATTGTTGTAATTATCATTATTCCAAATACATTATTAGCAAGTTGCTGATTCGGTGACGTTGAACTTCCTTGTTGAGAAAGAGCCCCTAATGTTACACATATATTGTCGAAGCTTATTGTATTGGACCTGAACACATACAGTATGTGTCATATCTCCATGTATAACAATGTTGACTTTTGACCTGGAGTGTATACAATACATAGTGTTTATAAAGTCTACATTGTTTCTTTACATGGAAATAACTGGTAGGAAAAAGCGGTACTGTATCTTCAGAAGGAAATAAGGAAACAAATTAACCAATGGGTCAGCCACTAATGTCCCACACTTGAAACAACAGCCTTAGATCTTTTGATAAGACATTGTAATGAAACCCCAGTAATTAACAGGCAGTATCAGTGTCAAAGTAGGTATTTGTTTCACAGACATCAAAGCCTCTACTACCAGTGGACTAACCTATGTTGTTCTTATGTGTGTTTTTTCTCTCCCTACCCCAGGGCGAATTGGACATGCCTGCGAGAGCACAAGGGAGATTCCTAACTGTACTAGCGTGTAAAGCCAGGGAAGGAATGCAACACATGTGAACAGACAAAGTATTTCCATTTTAAGGGTTCCCTATTTCTTTGTTTTCTTTTGTAATTTCTCAAACACAACACCAATGTTAATAGTTTTCTAAGGGCCTGATTTATACTGATGTGCATGGGTGTCTTGCTTGATAGCATCTATGCGGTGAATCTGAAATCTACTCAACGAGACAAGTTTCAATTACAAGTATGAGCTACTTAGACCTACTAAGTAGGTTTGGATTGTGTAACGTTACATTTTTAGTTCTGTAATTGTCTTATTTTATGGACTTTTTTCAAATCCTTTATCAAAACCTATTAAGAGAGTTATGTACATTTCTTAATGTTTTACTTTTCATGAGGTATAAGAGTTTTTGTCTGTATGGGCCATCATGTCTAGGTCTCCGATCTAACAGGGAATATTATTGAAAATGTACCATATTATCTTTAGATATCAGTTATCACTCTGTATATACTATATGTATGTTTACTTTTCACACGCTTGTAGTAAAAGTACAATGCCAAACACAGGAGATCTAGTCATGGCCTGTTATCAGTTCTTAAAAGTGTGTTAAAAACAAGATGTTACTTATAGGAAGAGATCAACTTTTTTTAATGATGTCCTTGACTTGTGCATGTTATTATTAAGGACGAGATGTATGTGTTGTAGATAAGCAAGTTTTGTAAATAGTTATTTTCTATTCATTAAAAGAGCTCAGTCACTTTTACATACAGTATATATACACAGACTCGCATATTCTTAATTTGGTTAATTTATGGCTATACAATGTATCTGACTTGTACAAAGGGTTTAACTGTTAAGAAGGGCATCATTTTCTAAATATCAAACCAGGTTAACACAACGCCACCCCTGCTTGAAATTAAATAAAACACATAATTGGTGGTCATTTTTACCTGCATCTCAAGGTTAAACTCTTTGTAACAGACGACACTAGCCATAAACATCATGGGATTATTTCTATTGTTAGCCCTTTGAATGTAACGAGAAAAGTGGAATCAACCATTTATGATCCGCGGATATAATTTGTGTCTGATTCATCAAGATGGTCACACATTGTTGTCGATGTCAAATTGTTATTACTGATGAGTATATTGTACAAGGCCCATCAGCGTGTCAAGGACAAGTATCTTGGGGGTATTTTGCAGTTTGATAGTTTATCAAGTCCTTTGCTGGCATCTATTCATAGAGTGCTCTATCTCTGTAAAGCATATCAACTCTCATAGAGTTTCATGGTAATCTTCTCAAACATTATCTCTCAAACAATATTTCCATACAAAGAGGGAATAAAACAACTTTGTGTTGACTTTCCACTCATCTGATAAGGTGTCTGGAGTAAAAACTACACGATACAATGATTTTAAACCACCATCCCATCCATATGAGTCTTATCAAATTATCCCACTATCAACACATTTCATCAGCTTCATTTAGAAGTTAGAAACAAACTGAGTCAAGTTCCACCACTTGAATTCCCGAGTGTAGTGAAATACTGTACATGCTAGCAAGTGGCTAGTTTCCTCCACTACACTGCTGTGCAATGCAGTCCTCCGAAAGCTGTCATCAGAAAGAGCAGGAGCAGGAGCTTCAGTCAGCCAGCGGCTTGAAGGCACGCACAGGTCCCGGGCAGCAGGTGTAGCCAGTCTGGCGGTAAGCGGAGATGAGTGGATGGTTAAGCACCGAATGCACCATGCCGAGCTATCCCACAATGCCGTGCCTAGAGTCGGCACGTGATGACACACAGGAGAGTGAGAGGAGAGAAGGACGGGGATGTTTAGAGAATGTTGCAGAAGGAAAGTGTTTCCCATGATCGTGTACATAAGTGTGTTCAGTAGTAAAGGAAAGGGGTGGAGCTTCTGTATCTGTAGTCCCTTGTTACATTGTAACGAGAGTGGAGTTACATTTTAATAGGAGTGTTATAGCATTTGTCAAAGCAAGTTGTTGCAGTAGCGACAATATAGCGTTGTTATGATGCATGAAACTCCATCCACAGAGGCATTCTTCTTGACAGGACATAACAAAGCAACACTTTGTTTTGTTGAACGATAATTGCATCATCCTCACTCATCTGACTGTCCCTATTTTGTTTGTTGTTGACAAATCACTTTGATGTTCTCAATGTCACACTGGCTTTGTTCAAATACTTATTAAAAGAAAACAAGATTAACGTAGTGACAGATAACGGGAATATTAAATTGTTTTTTCTTTGTGCCATCTCTGCCAACACCAGTTCCTAAGGTGACTCCTCCTCTGGTAGACAAAGTTGAGCTAGCTGAGCTAAAAGGTCACTGAGAGTTCATCCACGTGAATAATTCCTTTTATTTCTCCTGAATTTCTTCAGAAAGACATTGTTTCGACATGTAAGGCAATTATAGCAGTGGATTACAACCATTCATCCCATGAGCCTCGAAGCTCTTTTTGCCCCTATGAGCTGGAAACATGCGTTGGCATTTCCGCCTTGGTCGTTGATCATTCAACAGTGCTAAGTTCTTCAGACATCCTTCAGAGGCAATTTTTGAAAATATATTTTTCTGTACTGCTGCAGGTTTGTAAGGAAAGCAATTGGGTTTTTGCTACATTTGTTACAGTTTGTGTGCTTATTTAGATATTTTATTCTGCAACATTCGTTTGAATAGTTTTCTCTGGTGTTCATTGCTTTACATCAGATTCTATTGAGCTGGTTTGATAATTTTTTGGTACAAATGTTGAACATCTATTATAAGATTATCTATGAAATCGGAAAGGGAATCAAGATTGTGGGAAAGGGAAATTAAGACACCTTAGTGTACATAGATGCAGTAATGAGGTCAGGGGAACTCAACCAAATTAATGGAAATGCCATGGAAACGCGCCGGGGAAAGATGACATGGGGAAATTTCCTGAAACTTCAAAATGTGCCAACATTTAGGCTATTGTTTTTTTCACTATGTTGAGGTAGAAATTGCTTGTATGGATGTCATCTTGACCAATCAACTACAATACAGTTTAAAACGACTTTGACTACCACCACAGATTTCTCTCTCTCTCTTTCACAGACTTGCTGTCTCGACCTCTGAACGCTCGGCTGTGAAACGCCAACTTGGGGGAACTTGGGGCGGCAGGGTAGCCTAGTGGTTAGAGCGTTGGACTAGTAACCGGAAGGTTGCAAGTTCAAACCCCTGAGCTGACAAGGTACAAATCTGTCGTTCTGCCTCTGAACAGGCAGTTAACCCACTGGTCCTAGGCCGTCATTGAAAATAAGAATTTGTTCTTAACTTACTTGCCTAGTTAAATAAAGGGAAATAAAACCTGACATTTACTCCTAAGGTGCTGACTGGTTGCACCCTCTATAACCGCTGTTTATATTATTTGAACCTGCTGGTCATCTATGAAAGTTTGAACAGCTTGAAGAATGATCTAGACTTAATGGCCATGTACTCTTATAATATCCACCCGGCACACCCAGAAGAGGAGCCACCCCTCAAGGCCTGGTTCCTCTCTAGGTTCCTTCCTAGGTTCCTGCCTTTCTAGGGAGTTTTTCCTAACCTCTGTGCTTCCACATCTGCATTTTTTTGCTCTTTGGGGGTTTAGGCTGGCTATCTGTAGAAGCACATAGTGACAACTGCTGATGTGAAAGGGGCTTTATAAAATTAATGTGATTGATTGATGGATATTAAAATGAGGTTATGCAGATCATTCCTTCTCCATTATAGTTGTCCAAGTGTTACTGTGTTAAAACATTGTAGAGAAAAATATAGTTTTGGGAAAAGCATAGCTAAAAAACAATGTCAACAGTGTTGTGGAAAAAGTGTTTAAAAACCCCAACTTCAGCAGATACCTTTACTCAAAGTCTAACAACTCCAGTTTCTCCTAATTCATCAGCTCTGAAGTCGTTACTGAGCCAGAAAACCACATTACTGTACACTGTCTGACAAACCTTGATATATTAAGAAAGGCAGGAACCTAGGAACCTGCTTCAGCCAGCTACAGAAGCTACAGCCAGGAGCGGAATGCTCTCCCAAGCACCAACACTGCAGATCAGAATCAGCCATCACTTAATAACACTGCTGCAGGCATTTAGACAATGAACTGCTGTATTCCTGTCTGTCACAATGTTACTGTGTGGAGAATACATTATCTACAGCTGTTAGGGAGATGTTTGTGTCTCTAGTGACGGGCATGCAATTAGCAAATAGCAGCTACAACAGTTGTTGTAAAATACTTGCAAAGGCTGCAAGACCAAGGTCGGGCATGAATATTGTTAATATTGTTAGGCTGTCACCGACACTTATTCAGAAATGATAAAAGCAGTTTTGTGTATTACAAGTTAATCTTCCGATATTGCAGGCATGTTATGCAGTAAGTTCCTGTTAAAGCTACTGTATCTTGTTACTATACTGTATCTTTTTTTAAGTTGCTACTATATTGTATCTCATCATTGTAGATACTCTATCTTATTATAGATACTGTACTGTATCCTGTTATTTTAGATACCATACTGTATGTTGTTATTGTAGATACTATACTGTATCTGGTTATTTTAGAGAAGTCATATTTCTTTAGAATATTTTCTCAATTTCCTTTACGGTAGCGAGCTCACTGCGTGTCTCCTTCCTGAACCCAAACAGGTGAGAGGTAAGGCACTGGTTTAATTATCACCACGGTGACAGGATGACTTTGCGGTATAATGGGATGCCACTTCCCCTTCTGATCTGTTCTACTGCCATTCTTTTCACACTGACAGGTAAAACGTCCTTAATTTGACAGCCGCGCCATGTGACACCTGCTACCACTCAAACATCAACAATGAGCGTCGGCTAAGTGGCTATTTTTTTTCTCATTATCCTCTAGCTGCTTGTAGTCAGTAAGAGAGGACGAAGCGGTGAAAAATTGATTGGAGGCAGAATAGTTGCACTTAATAAAATACCCTTTGTCAAGAAAGATGGCAGCATTATCATCTGCGAAGCCACCGTCCCCTCAAGGGACTGGTCTTTTGACCAATCAGATCAGCTCTAAAAAAGATCTGAGTTGAAAAGATCTGATGTGATTGGTCAAGAGAACAAATAGCAGACAAAAGATTAGAATTGGGCTGCCTGTGTAAACATAGCCTTAGAACACCAAGCACGTACTCTAATGATTCGCGAGGGTTGCTCATAGATCTGTGTGTTGGGTAATAGAAGCTAGGCAAAAGTGTATTTACACATTGTTTTAATGTGAGCTGGGCTCCCACGCATATGCAGAGCTCCCACATGTAGGATAACACTGATATTGGTTAGGATGGCACTACCGTGAAGAGGTGGTTTGATAATAAGGATGTACATTTTGTTAAGACCGCCCAGGGCCCAAGACTGTGTGTTATGGTGCTTAGGATAGTTGATTGTGAGTAAACATAACAAAAATATAAATTTCAATAGCTAGTGTTTTCTTTAATAAATTATTTTATGATTACTCCATACCTCCCACATGTTGTTAATCATATCAACATGTGAACTAAAAATAACTTGACTTTCAGTATAGTCGCTCAAACATTGACTAATCAAAATAAGTTAATATAGGCCCACTGTGGTATTGCACAAACAGTGATGTCATGTGATGTGCAATGGTGTGGTCTTACTAGAAAACTGTAATATCATCATCTTGTGTCTCCCATTGAGCATAACATAGAGGGAAAACCACCTCCATAAGCATGTATTGCCTCTGACTTGGGGTTATTTTCCTCTGCTAACAACAGGCAGGCTAGAGGACAGCTTTCCATTGTCTTACATCCCACAGGGACCGGAAGAGGACAAGAAGCCATTACCAGAGGTGGCTTATGCATATTGTAATAACAATAATCCATTTATTAAATCTACCACAAAATCACATTCACAAAGAAGCCTATTACATAAACAGAGGCACTTAGGTAGATGAAGAGCCATTCTAGTCACTCAAGAGTTCAGCAAACACTTTTACTGAAGAGAGGGGATAGACATCAACCTCTGTCGACTGTCATAAGAGAATCGGTTTGATATCAAATTCCCTTAAATGAGCTCTGAAACGTTTTGACTCTTCAAGTGGGAGTAAGTTTATACATTTACCATTAGAGATTATCTTAATGAAAAATGTGAAATTAGTGCTACACCATAACAACAACAATATTTAGTATTCCTTCTAGAGTCCTACTACAGACAGAAGAATTTGAGGAGACTTACTGCTGTCCACAAAATCAAGTAAAATTAGTAATTAAACATTCATATTTATATAATATTTTAAAAACAAGGGAATAGCTAATTTATTTATTGATGATTTCACACGCTCAGCAGATTATATAAAACAAATGCATTATTTACCTCTCTTCAAAACTGAGCTGTCAGACATGCAGGCATTTTTGATCAATTAGCATGACAACACCGGAGGCTATTTGTTGTAACTCAAAGGCTGAATATGTATTATTGTACCCATATCTAGGTAAACTTTGTATGAAAAATGATCTGCACTAACACGTTTGGACATGAGCTCCATCCAAAGCAAAAAGGAAATACACTATGTTCTAGTTTAACTTTAATTTATGAAGGTAATATAATTGGCGAAGCCTGACAGCATATCTATGACCTCATGATAACAGGGTCATGGAGGAGCATGGGTGAGCAGAAGGTACAGCTTCACTGCAGAGATTTAGAAAATAGATAAATAAGGAAGATATGGAGGATCCGTTAGGTAGATAATGAGCTTATTTCCAATATCATTATATTGATCATAATGTACATATTTGGATTAGCAATATCCATTAAAAGATAAGTATAAGTATATCAAGGCATATGCATAAACTTCTTAAGTTTGTAATATTCTGGCATTTGTGTTTTTGAGAGGGAGCGAGAGAGAGAGAGAGAGAGAGACACACACAACCAACTCGCTCGGGGGCCCTCCGTTGTCACGTGTTGCGGACAAAACTCTGAGGGTGACTTCCAGAGAGTATGGGTGGGAAAAATAAACCCATTCAACTTCAGGACACACTCCTGACTTGAATGATGCAATTCATGTTCCACTTTTAAATGATAAAACTACCATGAAATTCTAATGAACAAATCCCCCCTGTCGTTTAAAATTTATTTGGGGAAGTATTTCACCTGTTACAGTGGTTCCTCCTTTCAAAGTTGTGTCATACTGCGACACGCCCTACGTGCTACTGCAGCATTCTGTGGCCTTTCATTTGATTCTCAGCCATTTCTTCTGTTACTGCAAGTTATTGCTAGTTTGACAACCAGAGGGCATCTTTGTAATAACATAGTATATGGGATAGTATATGGGATTGATTTTAAGAAATTTGTCTAAATGAATTAGATTAATAGTATGGTGTTACCATTTAGAAAAAATTCAGTTTGTAAATTCAGAAATTCAGTAGGGTTGATTTGAGCGTTCTGGCCTTACAACGGCAGTCATGCACCCAAGCTAACGTTGGCTAGCTACTTCCAGACACAAATGAGACCACTCTGACCTTTTTACTCGCCCTAGTAGAGCTGGTAAGGCAGTTTCCATGTTAACCAGAGCTTTGGTGACTGTAAATGTGCTGCTGGAAACAAAACATTTTCCGACATTTCCTGACACAGGCAATATTCAACGGGTGTTGAGCGCTCGTAAAGAAATGATTCTGCGCTCTGGTACACTCAGATGAGAGTGCTCTGAAATCCGTGTAGATACTAGGCTGGACACATAACATTTTAAACAACATTCTTTTCTGATGAAAACGAGTTCATTGCATCCGGCGTGGAGCCCAATTTCAAAGTTTGATCATATTTCCCAGCTGCTTGCCGTTGTTGTGAAGTAATCGCAAAAAAAACTGGCCTTATTTTAGTGCATTTTTCAACCTGCCAGCTCCTAATAGTTCTATTGAGCATCATGGCACCAACTTGGCCCTCCTATGTTGAACATAATAAACGGCTCTTTATCCACCGAATGTGTACCAAACTCACTAAAAGTGGCAGTAATAAAGCTTCGCTTAAAAATGCCAAACTTTGACCCAGAAAATATGAAAAACTATCTGCCTATATCGAATCTCCCATTCTTCTCAAAAATGTTAGAAAAAGCTGTTGCGCAGCAACTCACTGCCTTCCTGAAGACAAACAATGTATACGAAATGCTTCAGTCTGGTTTTAGACCCCATCATCGCACGGAGACTGCACTTGTGAAGGTGGTAAATTACCTTTTAATGGCGTCAGACCGAGGCTGTGCATCTGTCCTCGTACTCCTAGACTTTAGTGCTGCTTTTGATACCATCGACCACGACATTCGTTACTCTGGACCCTGATCTCTCATCTATGAACATTTGAACATCTTGGCTATGTTCTGTTATAATCTCGCACAGCCAGAAGAGGACTGGCCACCCCTCATAGCCTGGTTCCTCTCTAGGTTTCTTCTTAGGTGCTGGCCTTTCTATGGAGTTTTTCCTAGCCACTGTGCTTCTACACCTGCATTGCTTGCTGTTTGGTGTTTTAGGCTAGGTTTCTGCACAGCACTTTGTGACATCAGCTGATGTAAGAAAGGCTTTATAAATACACTTGATTGATTGATTGATTGAGTGTGGACACCAGGTGAGACCACGCACACACAATACCAGTCTCTCTTCTTCACTTCATTCCTCTCCCCCTTCTCCCTAAATCCTCTAGATTATGTCAGCTGTTTTGATGAACCCCTCTCGCATCTGAACTGGCTGACACAGAGGGCACAGCATGATCATAGGTGAGATGTCACTTGTTCAGGTCAACAGGAAGTATTATTAAAGATATGCTTTACATTGAAATACAAACAGAGCTGTAGTAGTCCCATAGTTAATGATCCAAGGTACATTTTACATTTCACCTTCTGATTTAAGATGACTGACCGTGTTAGAATAAAAAAACAAGGCTTAATCATGCTCTCTCATCTGCAGGTATCTTTTGATGTGAGAGAGGAAGCCAGTCCCGCCATCGCCACCTCACCCGCTCTTAAGGTAACCTTCAGCCCAACTGGGGGCACAAGGCTGGTTACGAGACACCACAATTGTGATGAACTGAGAGAATATTAGGGTAGTACTGAATCATATGCTGTTTGCCGCTGTTCTTTCCCTTTCTGTCTTCTACACCTCTCCCCAACTCGTCTTTCTTCCTCGTTTTATTATGCACACCGTATGTGCATTGAAGTACAGATTGAACTTGCGTTTATAATATTACAATTATCATAATTATAATTAATTTATGTATTTATGACACCTGGATAATGAACTTCTTTCAATAAAGCGTCTCACGTTCTCCACTGGTTGTAATAAGTATCTCATTGGAAATACTATCCTGGGTCCTCAAATTAATGCAGATGAAGTTGATTTTTCTTTCTGTGTCTATGAATTACAAATCAATCATATGTCTAGTCTATTGCATAGTTACAATGTGTAATCATTGATGTCCCAGGAGCAGGAGTGGTACTGTTGAAGTGTATAATTGTAATACATACATGCAGACACAGCATCATTCAAATAATAGAGTTTGATATGACAGAAAAAGAATGTCTCAGAGATTCATACCTGAACCGCACCTTTATTTGCCAAGGAACAGTACATGATCAGTGAATTTATTCAATGTACAGGCTACCATGTGGGAATCTCATGTGTGGTAGTAACTACAGTTCATGTGTATATAGGACTTGCATCATTGGCACAATAAAGTTATTATATTCTACTCTATCCATAGGCTTAATTAATGTCATTCAGACTTGAAATTGATACAACAACTATGATAGCTGAGGTTCATAGATTGGTATGAATATTAGTTCAGAACCTAACATTTTAGGGTCCATATACACAGATTGGCTCCATACTGTACATTCATAGGCATACAGTGTTTTTTTTAATCCTCCACTACCCAATAAGCAAGTAAATAGTTAGTTAGCTATGTTTCTTTAGCTGCATGGCAAGGCAAGCTTACAAAATTGTACATTCAATTTGCAGTAAATGTTTTAGCTAGCTAGATTCTTTACGTCCACTGTTTCACAAGACGACAGTCTGGTTTGCTGGTTTTCTCAGGAGTCCATAAAACCTTAAGCAACACAAATGACAAATTCATTCTCCTAACATTAGCTAGCTGGCTAATGTTAGCTAGTCAGATAATTTACGAATATCGCTATTTAGCAAGTTAACAAAAAAATATGCGCAAACATTTGTCTCTACATTAACTAAGATATTCCTCTCAATTGTACATGTTTTGCCTGACTCGTTATGACGTTATAACAACCTACATCTGGTTCTACCGTGTTGTTTTGTCAGCCGTCTTTGTTGAAGAACGCCACAAGGCAAGGGTGGCTCGTGTCAAAATTTGTTGTTGAAACCACTCAATATGATTGGTAATTTAAAAACCTTGGAACCCAAATGCATAATGAGTGCTCTAACCCCCTTGTGGTGGTCAGTGCAATGAAGCCATGACGCTGGGTACCTCTAAGTCCCACGGGGCAAGCTCGCAACTTTTAAAGGGGGGAACAACTGTACATGTCAAATACTGAAATCAATATTTTGAATGAAATTGAGCATACTTCAAACATATGGCATTGCGTGCTGGGATAGCACTTCGAACTGAGGCTGGCAGGGCTTGCTGGTTCAGTCGAAGATGCTATCTAAGGGTCTAGTTAGCCCGTACACCCTCTATAATTTTCACTCCCTCAGCTTTGGGACACGTGAATGTGCAAATGGAGGACCGAGTGGCGAGGGAAGGGCGGGATTTGGGATGCAGTCAGAGAGAACATGATGCTTTAACAGTATATGGAATAGCTGCTTTTCATTATTTGTCAAATTAGATAGTTGGTTCATCGCTAGTTCAAAGACAAATCACTGTACATTTGTGTGAAAGAACCAGCACAAACACGCTGCACATTACACTGTCTAACATTGTTCTGTGGAGACAAGATTATATATCCTGTTTTCTAATGCTTTCCCTCAATGATATGATTCGACTCACCATTAGAGAGAAAACATAACTGATACCTTATGTAAGTGGGGTTGTCAGCCCTCGCCTGCACTGAGCAACATACACTCAATGGTTTTGGTATTTTGTGACAATTTTAAAACCCTTTGAAGAAGTGTGATCCCCAAATGTACTAAGACAGCATCTGTGCTTTCATTTTCAATTTCACCGCCACCAAAAGACCATACTGAATGTGTCTAAAGCTATTGTGTCTGAAGGTATTGTGTATTCAGATCATCAAGCTCCTTACACAATGCCATAAGGTTTCACCGCTGAGTTTTAGTATTGGACCTTCTCGGTGTGCCAGACACAACCCAATTCAGCGAAGCTCATAAATACAAATGAATATCACTTAAGCTTTTGTTTTTGCTTTGTTGCTGTCAGTCTCAAGAGTGGAGGCAATTTTAGTGGAGGAAAATACAGGTAACTGACAAAATAAAGGAAACACCAACATAAAGTATCTTAGTAGGGCAATGGGTCACCACAAGCCAGAACAGCTTCAATGCACCTTGGCATAGATTCTACAAGTGTCTGAAACTCTATTGGAGGGATGCAACACCATTCTTCCACAATAAATTCCATCATTTGGTATTTTGTTGGTGGTATAAAACTATCTCAGACGCCGCTCCAGAATCTACCATGCGGTTTCAATTAGGCTGAGATCTGGTGACTAAGATGGCCATGGCATATGGTTTACATTGTTTTTGTGCTCTTCAAACAATTCAGTGACCACTTGTGTCCTGTGGATGGGGGCGATGTCATCCTTTGGGGGCATAGCCATGATAGCCAAAATAATGACATGCCCAAGATTTTTATACATGACCAAATTCATGATGGGATGTAAAGTGGGCCGGTGGAATTTTCCATGTGAAAATTTAAATCAATTAAAGCCTATTACTGCAACTTTTAATAACATGTGATTCACCAAGAGTGGTTTGTTGTTTCAATGAATTCTACCTATCTACTACTGTGGACTGTATCCAGGATAACAACTCTCAAAATGCTGCTATTAGCAAGTGATGCCTCATCTTGTGTGATATCAATGAGCACAGTTGAACTGCTTCTGTCTGCATCTTATTTAAATATTTGTATTTTTCTTAACCCATTGACATTTGTATGTTTAGACCCATTTTAATGGTGGCTCTTTTCAAAACAGGATTACAGATTATAGATTTCAATATTTGTTGAATATTATCTGCCATGATTACAAGATCCGATAGGTATTCAGGGAACTCAGTGAGGAACGCTGTATACGATATAAAAGTGATTGAGTAGGCTGCATAGAGTTCATGACTAGAAGCTCAAAAGAAGAAAACGCGTTCATTTTTTTTTGTAAATTGAAGATTGCTATCGTAAATGTTAGCAACACCTCCGCCTTTGCGGGATGTGTGGTGGATATGGTCACTAGTGTAACCAGGAGGTGAGGCAGGCTTAAGCCATGTTTCAGTCAGGCCAATCACATCAAGATTATGATCAGTGATTCGTTCATTGACTATAACTGCCTTGGAAGTGAGTGATCTAACATTAGGTAGCCCTATTCTGAGATGTTAGAAATCACAATCTCTTTCAATAATGACAGGATTGGAGGAGGTCTTTATTCCAGTGAGATTTTTAAGGCGAACACCGCCATGTTGGGTTTTGCAAAACCTAGATCGAGGCACAGACACGGTCTCAATGGGGATAACTGTGCTGACTAAACTTCCTGTGCTAGTGCCAGACTATCTCTTTGTGGAGCTAGGGGAGTTAGAGATCTGTCTATGTTCGTACATAAGATGAGAGCACCCCTCCAGCTAGGATGGAGTCCGTCATTCCTCAGAATGCCAGGCTTGGTCCTGTTTATGGGTGAGTCCCAGAAAGAGGGACAATTATCTACAAATTCTATCTTTTGGGAGGGGCAGAAAACAGTTTTCAATCAGCGATTGAGCTGTGAGACTGCTTTAGAGCTCATCACTCCGCCTAACTGAGAGGGGGCCGGAGACAATTACCCGATGCCGACACATCTTTCTAGCTGATTTACACGCTGAAGCTATCTTGCGCTTGGTGACCTCAGACTGTTTTGTCCTAACATCGTTGGTGCCGACGTGGATAACAATATCCCTATTGTCACGCCCTGACCGTAGAGAGCTTTTTATGTCTCTATTTTTGGGTTGGTCAGGGTGTGATTTGGGTGGGCATTCCATGTTCTTTTTCAATGTGTTTGTATTTCTTTGATTTGGCCGGGTATGGTTCTCAATCAGGGACAGCGTTCGATCGTTGTCTCTGATTGAGAACCATACTCAGGTAGCTTTTCCCCGCAGGGGTTTTGTGGGTTGTTTTCCGTATCAGTGTTTGCACCTTACGGGACTGGTTCGGTTTCATTTATTCTCTTGTTATTTTGTATTTAGTATTCAGTTCAATAAATAATATGAACACTTACCACGCCGCACCTTGGTCCTCCACTCCTTCCAACTGCCGTTACACCTGTACTCTCTGCACTCACCAGTTTTAGCTTTAGCCAGCACCATCTTCAGATTATCGATAGCCCCGCACCCTGGTAAACAGTGTATGATTGCTTGATGATTCATTTGAAGTCTAATACTGCTGGTAATGGAGTCACCAATGACTAGGGTTTTCAATTTGTTAGAGCTAATGTTGGGAGGTTTCGTTATCTCAGACCCCGTAACGGGAGGAGGAGAGTCCAGAAAAGGCTCGGCCTCTGACCCGTTGCTTAAAGTTCTTGGTGACAGGGGGCAGTATTTTCACTCCTGGATTAAATGCATGCCCAAATTCAACTGCCTACTACTCATCCCCAGAAGATAAGATATGCATATTATTAGTAGATTTGGATAGAAAACACTGACGTTTCTAAAACTGTTTGGATCATGTCTGTGAGTATAACAGAACTTATGTAGCAGGCAAAACCCAGAGGAAAACCCATTCAGATGTATTTTTTTTGAGGTCACTCTCTTTTCAATGAGTTTTCACAACATGATGCTGCCAGCCCCATAACAATGGTCATTATGGCCAAACAGTTCTATTTTTGTTTCATCAGACCAGAGGACATTTCTCCAAAAAGTAAGATTTTTGTCCCCATGTGCAGTTGCAAACCGTAGTCTGGCTTTTCTATGGAGGTTTTGGAGCAGTGGCTTCTTCCTTGCTGAGCAGCCATTTAGGTTATGTCGATATGTAACTCGTTTTACTGTGGATATAGATACTTTTGTACCTGTTTCCTCCAGCATCTTCACAAGGTCATTTTCTGTTGTTCTGGGATTGATTTGTACTTTTTGCACCAAAGTACGTTCATCTCTAGGAGACAGAACGCGTCGCCTTCCTGAGCGGTATGACGGCTGCGTTGTTCCATGGTGTTTATACTTGCGTACTGTTGTTTGTACAGATGAACGTGGTACTTTCAGGCGTTTGGAAATTTTTCTGAGGTCTTGGCTGATTTTTTTAAATTTTCCCATGATGTCAAGCAAAGAGGCAGTGAGTTTGAAGGTAGGCCTTGAAATACATCCACAGGTACACCACTAATTGACTGAAATTATGACAATTAGCCTATCAGAAGCTTCTATTGGAGTGGCCATCACAAGTCCCTGACCTCAATCCTACTGCCTCCAGGAAATGATGTCATGGCTTCAGAAGCTTCTCCAATAGAACATTTGTGGGCAGAACTGAAAAAGCGTGTGCGAGCAAGGAGGCCTAAAGACCTGACTCAGTTACACCAGCTCTGTCAGGAGTAGTGGGCCTAAATTCACCCAACTTATTGTGGAAAGCTTGTGGAAGGCTACCCGAAACGTTTGACCTAAGTTAAACAATTGAAATGCAATGCTACCTAATACTAATTGGGTGTATGTAAACTTCTGACCCACTGGGAATGTGATGAAAGAAATAAAAGCTGAAGTAAATCACTCTCTCTACTATTATTCTGACATTTCACATTCTTAAAATAAAGTGGTGATCTTATCTGACCTAAGACAATTTTTACTAGGATTAAATGTCAGGAATTGTAGAAAAAAACTGAGTTTAAAATGCATTTGGCTAAGGTGTATGTAAACTTCCGACTTCAACTGTAAATCAAAGGGTATCAAAAGTGTTGCACCCAAGAAGTTGTTTTGACATTTCAAACCCAAAATGGAGATGTGCAATAAACATACAATACGGATCTGCCTGCCATTGTACTCAGTTCACTGAAAGTTAAAGCCACACATCTCAGCTGTGAATTGGATCCAACTCCAGATAATTAGCCCAATGTTACATCAACGTTATACAGTAACTTTTCCCTCATGAATTCAGCAATTGCTGGAAGATTCTGAAATATTCTTGTACTTTTTCAAAGCCTGTTTAAACCGATTTCCATAAAAAACAAACAGTGTAACCTGAGTGGAGTGCAGATGCCGAGCGCTACAGAATAACATGAAAGTATAATGATGAAAGACATCAAGTCCTAATGAAGCATCTGGAATCATCAAATAAGAAGACAACCTGCTGTATTCCTTCCTTCCCTCCCTCCCTCCCTTGTGGAAAGGCTGCTTGTCCTTGATGCTTAGCACCTTGTAAAAGAAAAAACAAGGTGGATGCCATGGGAGAGTTACCAATAGTTTGTGTTGGGGGGCTAGGGTCAGTCTGTTATGTCTGGAGTATTTCTCCTGTCTTATCCGCTGTCCTGTGTGAATTTAAGTATGCACCCTCTAATTCTCTCTCTGTCTCCATCCCTCCCTCCCTCCTGGAGGACCTGAGCCCTAGGACCATGCCTCAGGACTCCTTGCTGTCCCCAGTCCACCTGGTTGTGCTGCTGCTCCAATTTCAACTGTTCTGCCTGCGCGGCTATGGAACCCTGACCTGGTCACCGGACATGCTACCTTGTTCCGGACCTGCTGTTTTTGACTCTCTCTCTCCACCACACCTGCTGTCTCTACCTCTGAATGCTCGGCTATGAAAGGCCAACTGACATTTACTCCTGAGGTGCTGACCTGTTGCACCCTCTACAACCACTCTGATTATTATTATTTGACCCTGCTGGTCATCTATGAACATTTGAACATCTTGGCCATGTACTGTTATAATCTCAACCCGGCACAGCCAGAAGAGGACTTCATCTCTAGGTATCTTCCAAGGTGTCTGCCTTTTTAAGAAGTTTTCCTTGCCACTGTACCTCTACATTTGCATTGCTTGTTGTTTGGGGTTTTAGACTGGGTTTCTGTATAGCACTTTGTGACATCGGCTGATGTAAGAAGGGCTTTATAAATACATTTGATTAGGGTTTTTGAACTAGGGCTTTTTCCTAGTTTGTCTGAATGTTTGAAGTAGGCGGTGAGATTGATTACAATTGAAGCTCGCCGGGCTCGGTTGAACTAGACCCTGCACATTTTAAACTGAGCGTTTAAGACGTACTTTGTATTTCAAAGAGTTGTGTGTCAAGTGGGGAGATGTGATGGCATTTGTTTCATCACAGCAATGATAGACACCAGCACACAGGGGGATCTTTAATGCAGGTATAGCTGTGTGTAAACATGTACATGAATGTGTGTGTTGAGAGGGTGGACAGTATTTTCAACCTTCTTGCCTTGATTATTTATCCCTGTAATTAAATTGACACAAAACAACAGGACAAGGCTAGGACAGCTCAAGGGCTTACCCCGCAAGGTTCAAATATCAGTTTAAAGGTCAATTAACTTTGATATCCTCTCTGACCCTACACAAAACAATTTCTCTTGGGCAGTGGTGGAAAAAGTACCCAATTGTCATATTTGAGTAAAAGTAAAAAATACCTTAAATGAAAATTACACTTGTGAAAGTTATCCAGTAAAATAGTACTTGAGTAAAAGTCTAAAAGTATTTGGTTTTAAACATACTTAAGTATCAAAAGTAAATGTAATGCTAAAATATACTTAAGTATCAAAAGTAAAAGCAGAAATCAAATTCCTTATATTAAGCAAACCAGACAGCACAATTTTCTTGCTTTTTTAATTTACGGATAGCCAGGGACATAATTTACAAACAAAGTATTTGTTTTTAGCAGTGGTGTAAAGTACTTATGTGAAAATACTTCATAGTACTACTTCTTAAAAGTTTTTTGAGGTATCTGTACTTTACCCTTTATATTTTTGAAAACTTTTACTTTTACTTCACTACATTCCTAAAGAAAATGATGTACTTTTTACTCCATACATTCTGCCTGACACCCAAAAATACTCGTTACATTTTGAATGCTTAGCAGGACAGGAAATTGGTCCAATTCATGCACTTATCAAGAGATAATCCTTGGTCATCCCTACTGCCTCTGATATGGCAGACTCACTAAACACACATGCTTCATTTGAAAATTATGTCTGAGTGTTGGAGTATGCCCCTAGCTAAAAAACAAGACAATAGTGAAGTCTGGTTTGCTTTATGTAAGGACTTTGAAATTATTTATACTTTTACTTTTTACTTTTGAAACTTAAGTACATTTTAGCAAGTATAATTACTTTTGATACTGTGGTGGTTATTTCTTTATTATCAAATGAGGATAGACAAAATTATCACACAAGTCAGAGTTATACTAAATATTTATTCACTTACAGTATTAATAAGGATAGCATGTCCCACCACACACACAAGTGAATGATGTGAATGCTCTGCAATAACAAGGTTGGTCAACCCAACACTCTTGACGGTTGGGTTGAGAGCCCTGACACTTGACAAACTTGACAAACAAAATATGTATGAAATGTGTCACAAGGTTAGGAACTGTATGAAAGAAAATAACAATTCACAGCAGACAGTTGCTGCTGTGAAGACTGTTCCCATTGTAAGGAAACCAGGGTTTGGCCCCCAAAACGAGGTTCTTCTCAACCCGAGCCATCTCTCCCTGGTACCTTCCATTACACAAACACCAATTCAGTCTATGTTCTGCAGGCTCAGTCAGACTGGAGCCGTCTCCCTCACATGAATGGAAGGTGGCTTGTTAGGTTTATCACCTAAGGCATAGTAAATCCACTGTCCGCGTTAACATAGACACAGATAAGCGAGTACGAATATAACCCTTTTCTATTGCATAAACTTAAAAAAGTAAAACAACCACTTGATGCAATAACAGTATATTTGAAACCAAATACTTTCAGACTTTTACTCAAATAGTATTTTACTGGGTGACTTTCACTTTTACTTCAGTCATATTCTAATATGGTATCTTTACTTTTACTCAAGTATGACAATTGAGTACTTTTTCCAACACTGTTTTTTAGTGAGTCTGCCAGATCAGAGGCAGTAGGACTGACCAGGGATGTTCTCTTGATAACGGCCTGAATTAGACCATTTCCTGTCCTGCTAAGCATTCAAAATGTAACTAATACTTTTGGGTGCCAGGGAAAATGTATGGAGTAAAAAGTAAATTATTTTATTTAGGAATGTAGTCAAGTAAAAGTAAAAGCTGTCGAAAATATAAATAGTAAAGTAAAGTATAGACACCAAAAAAAACGACTCAAGTAGTACTTAGTAGTACTATTTAAGTACTTTACACTACTTCTCGTGGGAGCTTAGTGACACGGTTAAACTGATTTTTTTTAAAGGGTTCACAGATGGAACTGTTTCTGGGATTAATTGACCAGAAACAGACTATAAAACTCTGGATACTTAGAGGCACTCTGGAGTTCATTGGATAAAATATTACTGTATTGGGCAAAAAATAATAATTTGGACAAACAATTAATGTGAGTCAGTGATGAGTATTCTCTTTCAGAAGCATGGAGGATTGTTTTGTCCTATTAATATTTCACCTCGGAGTGGCGATAACTGGAATGAAAGTAAATGCAGAGGTATTCATGAGTAATGTAAAATGTCAATTTCTTGAATGGCTGAAGTGGCTGAGTTGAAGCCTAATTGAACTAAGTGTTCACTCTGACACTGGGGTTTGGCATATTTACTTATATAGTTCTATTGAGTATGGCAGTGTTTCCCAACCCTGGTCCTCAAGTACCCCAACAGTACACAGTTTTGTTGTAGTTCTTGACAAACACACCTCATTCAACTCATTGAGGGCTTGATGATTAGTTGACAAGTTGAATCAGGTGTGCTTGTCCAGGGTTACAATAAAAAAATGTGTACTGTTGGGGGTACTTGAGAACCAGGGTTGGGAAACACTGGAGTATGGCCTTGCTGAGCTGACAGCTCTCTAATACCCCCAAATTCTGCTTGACTATGTGAAAGGGATATTTCTGTTACTTTGCTGCTTAGAGTCATTCCTGTTATCTAGTCATCCATGTCATCTAAACTCAGCCCTGTTACCTAAAGTCATCCCTGTTAAAAAAGTTTTAGTGTCACAGTTACATTTCAAAGTAAAACAAAAACAATCTAAGGGCACTCCCTTTGTGTATAGCTGTGAGTGGACATGTTAAGCACATTTTGACAGGACCAAGGAGCATCATGGGTTCTGGTATAAAAGGTTGAGGTGGGCTTCATGGAAAGCATTACATATTTTATGGAAGGATAGGAAAGGAGTTTAATATTTCATTGGCAACAGTCTCACAGTTCTATTTTCAGAGTTTCTGTGGAAGTGCATGAACATGTATAGTCTCAATTATCGACCGCCTGGGTAAGAACTACATTCCTGATATAGGATGAAAAGAAAGTGTGTTTTATTCCATACTGTTTGTTTGGCAGCTACAGTATTGTAGGCACTCCATTGTTTACAATCATATGAAGAGATGAAAGAAGAAAACAATCTTTCACTCAAACATGGTCAGGCTCAATGCTTTTGAAACCCTCCCCAGTCTTTGTGGTTGAATCTGTGTATGAAATTCACTGCTCGACTGAGGTACTCTTGAACTTGCCATAACAAAGGGGTTGAATACTTATTGACTCAAGACATTTCAACTTTTCATTCGGAATTTATATATATTTTTTTCTAGGCCAGTTCCCACAATCTCAATGCTAGCCATTCTAAGCTCTTTAAAGGCTGTAACACAGCAAAATGTGTTGATAACTCAATTGGGCAAACATTTGTTTGATAGTGGTTCAATGAAATCAATAGATAGTGGTTAATAAACTCTCAAAAGTCCACAAATATGCCCAACTGTATGACCCCGCAAGTTACAGTGTTCCTTTCACGAGACTATTGACATAAATACCTGACAGGGGATAACAATGGCACATAAATGTAGAAGGAAAAAAACAGTAGGTCTCGGCAGAGTTATTATTCATACACAGATGACAAGCAGAAGCAAATGAGCTGTGAACGAGGGCCGCTGTCCCTGCTGTTGCATGGAGAACTCTGGACTTACAAGAGGCAGTATTAGTACACTTTAGACTGAGGCTTCTGCTAAACTATTAAATACTTCTCATTGGAGGATTGTGTGTCGAGGTAGGGAAGGGTGAAGTGGCGGTGAGGTGGAAATCATTATTTTTTGGGGGATTTGACAGATGCCGTCCTGGAAATAGCTCCACTCGTCTAGCTAAGAGATACTTGACAGTGAAATTGAAAATGAAATGGTTTGTGGCGTATCCATTTCAGAGAAAATACTTGCTGTCATTTCTGACCTTAGTTATTTTGTTATGTCTTTGTTTTAAGTATGGTCAGTATGGTCAGAGTTGGGTGGGTTGTCTATGTTCTTTTTTCTGTGTTTGGCCTGGTATGGTTCTCAATCAGAGGCAGCTGTCAATCGTTGTCCCTGATTGAGTACCATCCTTAGGTAGCCTGGTTTCACTTTTGAGTTGTGGGTGTTTATTTTCCGTGTCAGTGTTTTGTTCCACTTGGAACTGTTTCGGTTTAGTTTTTTCACGTGGTCGTTTATTGTTTTGTTCAGTGTTCATTATTCTTATTAAAAACCAAGATAAACACTTACCACACTGCGTATTGGTCCGATCCTTGCTACTCCTCCTCAGAAGAGGAAGAGAAAAGCCGTTACACTTGCAAAGAAGGGCAGCTATTGGTAGACAGGTATAAAAAAAAAAAAGCAGATATTGAATATCGCTTTGAGCATGGTGAAGTTATTAATTACACTTTGGGTGGTCTATCAATACAGCCAGTCACTGAAAAGATACCGGCATCCTTCCTAACTCAAATTTGATTTGATTTGAGAGGAAGGAAAACGTTCAGGGATTTTACCATGAGGCCAATGGTGACTTTAATACAGTTGCAGGGTATAATGGCTGTGATAGGAGAACACTGAGGATGGATCAACAGCACTGTAGTTACTCCACAATACGAACCTAATTGACCGAGTGAAAAGAAGGAAGTGTGTATAGAACAAAAATATTCCAAAACCTGAATCCTGTTTGCAACAAGGCACTAAAGTAATACTGCAAAAAATGTGGCAAAGCAATTAACTTTTTGTCCTGAATACAAAGTGTTATGTTTTGGGCAAATCCAGTAGAACACAGATTACTGAGTACCACTCTCCATATATTCAAGCACAGTGGTGGCTTTAATAAACAGTCCTTTAATAAATAGTCCTTTTATAAAAATGAATTAGTCATTTGAGTTATCGTCGAGGAAAGACTGATAAGCGGGACATGGGGGCTCAAAATGGTAATTAATCTCAGAGATTGCTGTCAGCATTCCCATTTCCAGTTATTCAATAGTGTGCACATTTTACAAGGTGATTCATTCATTAAGTTGGAGAAAAAGCGTCCGGGCTTCCTAAAGGTAAGTTTCTACTTCAAAAGGAGGCAGATAGACATAAAACCTGATGTTTTAATTGTGTGAGTGTCACGCCCTGATCTGTTTCACCTGTATTTGTGCATGTCTCCACCCCCCTCCAGGTTTCTCCCATCTTCCCCATTATCCCCTGTGTATTTATACCTGTGTTCTCTGTCTGTTGCCAGTTTGTTTTGTTCGTAGAACCTACCAATGGTTTCCCCCTTGCTCCTGTCTTGTCTAAGTTCTTGTTTTAACACTTCTGCCTGCCCTGACCGTGAGCCTGCCTGCCGTCCTGTACCTTTACCCCACTACTCTGGATTATTTGTCCCCAGCCTTTCTTGACCTGTCGTTTGCCTGCCCCTGCTGTTGGAATAAACTTTGTTACTTCGACACAGTCTGCATCTGGGTCTTACCTTAAATGTGATAGTGAGATGGAAAATGAGAGGCAACATGTTTGCAGTGAGTGGTAGAGTCTTATCACTGGTGCTCTGAGAGTTTTGTCAGATAGTACTACATAACATGTGTTTGATATGTATGTATACAACCTGTAACATTTGTGAGAACAGAGAATAGCATTCAATTGTATCCTAATTACCATAACAGAGGGGTGGTCTATCCTCCTCCTGGATAACTGTGGATGCAGACTGTTGCACCTCACCCTTGACATTCCGTGTTACAGGTATTTGTCAGACACATTGTCAGGGACTTTGTCTACATTGTGTAACATCAAAACCATATTATTTCCATATTTTTTTCAACATTCACGAATTTCGACACTCTCATCTTGCCTTCTGCTCTCTTCTGCTGACTGACTAACGGATTATTGAGTAATTAATAAACTTCTCACGAGTTGGCCGCATAATTCCAAATGGGAGCCGAAATGAGTCTGAACGGTGCACTTAAACATGCACTGTGACTCGATGTTCGGGACTCTGCAATTAAAAATGCAATATCTAGTATTCTCCTCCAATGCTTCTCTTGGTGGAGGTGGAGGACTGGTTATTTCCTTGCGAAGAGGAAAAACTGAAAGTGTCAAAAGTGAGCGTTTGGACGCCTTAGTTTCAAGTTTTAATATCATGTGCACAAGTACAGTGAAATGCCTTTCTTGCAAGCTCAAAAACCTAACAATGCAGTAATCAATATCAATGTAGTACTAAAAATAACATAAGGTAGAACAAAAACACAAGTAACAAAAAAAAGATTAGTAAGCTAGACAGGGTCAGTACCAGTATCATACTTACAATGTGCAGGGATTCTGGAGTGAAATAGGTAGATATGTATGTAGATATGTGTAGGCCGTCATTGTAAATAAGAAATAGTTCTTAACTGACTTGCCTAGTTAAATACAGGTAAAAAAAAGGTTTAAATGTATAGGGGGTAAGATGACTAGGCATCAGGATAAATGATAACAGAGTAGCAGCAATGCATATGATTATTGTATGTGAGTTTGAGAGTGTATAGTCAGTATAAGGGTGGGAGCAAATTAAGTGATTGTGTGTGTGTGCACGTGCGCGTGCGTGTGTGTGTTGAAGTGTCAGTGTGTGTGAGTGTATAGAGTCCTGTGAGTGTGCATAGAATTTTTTTTGAAATAAAATACAAGGGTCAACTCACATACCTACTTTGTCAGTTTGTTTGCTATTTATCAGTATGCTTTGGTATTGGGTTTCTAATGGGTGGGAACTAACACTGTTTCTTGGCAAATGTTTCTGACAGTCTTAAATGTCACAGTGATTTCATGTAACCCTGGTGGTGTAGAACTGCTGGTAGAATACTATTACATGATGACTCTTTGGTGTTCGGTGAATATAAAGCAATAAAAGGTCAAAATTCCCCGTCTTACTGCTTATTTACAATAAAAACATGAATCTAACTATGATGACAGCAAATCTTTTTCCTTTGGGTAATTTTCCATCAAATGTATTTCTATGACTGAAGACACCCATTAGAACTACAGATGCAAGATCTTAATTTGAGCCAGTTTGCTACAGCAGGAAAATAATCCTGCAGCAACAAGAAAGGTCAGTTATTATGTGGATTATAATTCATGGACATTACGTAGTGGTTGATATATTTTTTTGTTAGGCCAAATCAAGTCTAAAATGTCAGTTGAAATTATAAACTTTAGAAGCCTTTTTAAACCTCAAATACACAAATAACTTAGCATTTCCTATAGTGTAGGAAAATTCTCAAATTAAATTCCTACATCGATAGCACACAAACAAGACATTGAATTACAAAATCCCTCGGTCCAGTTGTACTACAGTAGGTTCGGTACTAGCCATGCATAATCAGAGATCAAGTCACTAAATCAAAACTTCTTCTCCAAAGGTCATGCATTACCAAACCTTCTTGTAGCATATGTCCTGCATCAATTGGAGAGATAAACATAATTAGCTGACAGAAAATGGCACAGAAGACCTGCTGAGAGATGCTGTGTTTATTGAGTTTCAACCACAGGTGGTCCACATCTGAACATAGAAATATAATTACTGGCATGGGTACACTCAATATGGCTTCTGGCCTATCCATCATAGAACATAGAATTTTAGTTTTAGTAATCATATTTCTATGTATGTGATTTCACAAGCTGGGCCAGACATGGCTGCCCCCTGTGAGTCCTTGACACTGCAGCTGTGGAGAGTGACAGTTGGCAGTGTCAGTGGAATGCCAGTTTCCTGCTTGGAAGCCGTTTGATTAGAGAAACAACTGATGCTCTCATTCCAGCGGGGGCCTTTGTTGGTACAAAATTGTTAGAGGGTTTTCACTTCTACCATTTATGACATTCGACTACAGCTTTGTCTTGTTAATTTCAGAGAATGTGTTATTGGGCATCATGAATGACTGTATTTAGCAGGTTGTTGACATGGGATGTTCTGACATAAGAGCTGGAGCACAGTGTGTGTTCACAGATGAGACATTGGCATCCAATAGGTATATGGTACTCAGGCTGAACAACCTGGTGACAAAGTACCATAAAGGTATTAAACACTTACTTTACCAGGTAAGTTGATATACAAGCAAAGCTAGAGGTACAAGTCAGAAGATTTTATTTATTCATCTTCCCATCCATATAGATAGACCAGGGAGTCAGGACTCATTCCTGTTAGGATGTACTTTTATTGATGGCAGCATTCGCACAAAACTAAAATCACGTATCACCGCATTTAATCATGGCAGGGCGACAGAAAACATGACCTGAATACAAACAGTATGTAGTGCTTTGAGAGACTAGTCAAGGATCATATCACCTCCACCCTACCTGTTACCCTAGACCCACAAAAATGATCTTATCGCTCGAATAGGTCCACAGACGATGCAATCGCCATCACACTGCACACTGCCCTATCCCATCTGGACAAGAGGAATACCTATGTAAGGACGCTCATTGTCTTCAGCTCTGCATTCAACACCATAGTACCCTCCAACCTCATCATTAAGCTTGAGACCCTGGGTCTCGACCCCACCCTGTGCAACTGGGTCCTGGATTTCCTGACGGGCCGCCCACAGGTGGTGAGGGTAGGTAACAACATCTCCACCCCGCTGATCCTCAACACTGGGGCCCCACAAGGGAGCGTTCTGAGCCCTCTCCTGTACTCCCTGTTCACCCACGACTGCATGGCCATGCACGCCTCCAACTCAATCATCAAGTATGCAGACTACACTACAGTGCTAGGCTTGATTACCAACAATGACGAGACAGCCTATAAGCAAGAGGTGAGGGCCCTCGGAGTGTGTTGTCAGGAAAATAACCTCACTCAATGTCAGCAAAACCAAAGAGATGATCTTTGACTTCAGGAAACAGCAAAGGGAGCACCCCCCTATCCACATCGACGGGACAGCATTGGTGAAGGTGGAAAGTTTTAAGCTCCTCTGTGTACATATTACCGACAAACTGAAATGGTCCAAGCACACAGACAGTTTGGTGAAGAAAGCGCAACAGTGCCCCTTCAACCTCAGGAGGCTGAAAAAGGACACTTGTCACCGAAAACCCTCACTAACATTTGCAGGTGCACAATTGAGAACATCTTGTTGGGCTGTATCACCTTCTGGCTGCCGTTGCCTGTCACCATGCCGCTTGGTCCTGTTGTGGTGGGTGATTATGTTACGGTTTTCTTCTTCCTCTTCCTCTGAAGAGGTGTAGCAGGGATCGGACCAAAATGCAGCGTGGTTATCTTCATACATCTTTAATAAAGATAATGACGATACAATACAAAACAATACCCGTAACGTGAAAAACCTAAACAGCCTTATCTGGTGCAAACAAACACAGAGATAGGAACAATCACCCACAAAACACTCAAAGAATATGGCTGCCTAAATATGGTTCCCAATCAGAGACATCGATAAACACCTGCCTCTGATTGAGAACCACTCCAGGCAGCCATAGACTATTCTAGACAACCCCACTAACCACAATCCCATGACCTACAAAAACCCCAAGACAAAACACACCACATAAATAACCCATGTCACACCCTGGCCTGACCAAAATAATAAAGAAAACCCAAAATACTAAGGCCAGGGTGTGACAGTGGTCCTGATTAAAGAAGCAATAACACTGGCCTTCTTTAGACTAGTTGAGTATATGGAGCATTTGTGGGTTCGATTAAAGGCTCAAAATGGCTTGAAACAAAAACTTTAATTTGAATCTCACCAGTCTATTCTTGTTCTGAGAAAGGAAGGCTATTCCATGCGAGAAATTGCCAAGAAACTGATGATCTCGTACAACGCTGTGTACTACTCCCTTCACAGAACAGCGCAAACTTGTTCTAACCAGAATAGAAAGAGTGGGAGGCCCCGTTGCACAACTGAGGAAGAGGACAAGTACATTAGAGTGTTTAGTTTGAGAAACAGATGCCTCACAAGTCCTCAACTGGCATCTTCATTAAATAGTACTCACAAAACACCAGTCTCAATGTCAAAAGTGAAGAGGTCATATCTCAGACTCGCCAATAAAAAACAAATATTAAGATGGGCAAAAGAACACAGACACTGGACAGAGATATGGCTTTTTCTTTGCAACTCTGCCTAGAAAACTGTGGGTTCCATCAAGGTCTTTTGAGCTGAATTTCACTTTATGGATGTTGATGACATTACATACTGTCAGTGGCGGTTCTAGCTTGTATGGCTCCCTGGGCGAACTCCCCCCTTCAGCGTCCCCCAACCTCCCTGACTGCCCGCCCCAAAAACACCATTCTGCACTACCCGTAATTTTTATTCAGACATTTGGAACATTTGGAAAATAATCATAACATTTAAAACTATATAAATATAAACATATTTACAAAAATAAGACTCATAAATATCAAAAGAAGTAACAAAGACAAATAGAAACAAATTTGCGTTGATTTGGCACTCGAGCATCAATACATTACCCATCTCCCAACACTGTCAACCAAGAGTCAAGACTAAACCAATTCACCTTAGTGGTGTGCAGACTGGTTTTATATTATTCTTAATGATTTCGCACAAACCAGAAAAAAATGCAACAATATGTCTGTGAAACTATATATTATGAATTATGAATGAATATTAGTATTATGAATGTATTATGAATAGTATTATAATAGTATTATGAATAGTTATGAATAGTTGTCAATGTATGAATAGTTATGAATTGTATTAATATTATTATTATTATAATAGTGTTATGAATGAATTGGGGTTTATTTGGTAGCATTTTGTAGTGGGATTGCTTTTACTAATTGCATTAGTACTGTACAAAGTTAGAGGTGTACGATTTGATAGATTCCCCCGCTCCCCCTGCTTCCAATGGGGAGACCTGAGGTCAACCTACCCCTACCCCCCCCCCCCTCCTCGTGCAAATGTCATCATTCTGAATATTTTTGTGCCCCGTGCCGCCCCCGGCAAGATGCTGCCCTGGGCGGCTGCCCATGATGCCTATACCTAAATCCGCTACTGCATACTGTAATCATACATGATTTCCCCCGTGATTCCTACAGCTAACATTACCCAATAGCCTATGATCTGAGAACATGGTCAGGTTATTACCTCTCAGGAATAATATCAACACTACAGATATTATTACTTCTCTTTGTATAGCCTGTACATGATAAATTACTCTTCACATTTACAGTACAGCTAATGCAACTGGCTACCGAGACCATGCATCTTCTCACAACCACTGTACCTATTTCAGTAATTCATGCAATCAGGGTAGCTATACCGAGGCCATTTCTATCTGTTGAGTGTGGAGTATCAAGGCTTATACTTGAGACTTGGTTTTCTATCCACATTTTAGATATACATAATCACACATTAAAACATTCAAGAGCTTCTAACCACATGCATCATTGTAGATAAAACAATGCCACAATATTAGAATGAATTGGTTTATTTCCATTGACAAGTACGAAACAATAGTCTAATTCAGCCATTTCCACAAAGCTTATATGATTAAACACTGTATGCAGTCTTTAAAATAGACAACTGGGATGCAATGTAAATTCCTATGAGAAGTCACAGCTTGTTCCTGGCGACAATAGCACATTGCCCCCCCCCCCCCCGCGCGCTCCAGCTGTCATAGTCTACAAACACTTACAAATTTCAAGTTTCCATGTAAATAACATCTCATGCGGATTTGTGGATTTCATTTTTTCTCAGCCTTTCCATATACCAACATTGTGTGTGTGTTCCACCAGTAGACTCTACGCCTTTAACGGCCCTGCAGAAATCAAATAAACATCATTTAAAAAAATCCCCATCAAAATCATTCTGTTTAAAGAGTTTTTAACATGAACAATATCTTGTGTGGATTTGTGGATTTCTTACTTTTGTGGCCTTTCCATTCATCAACATCATGCGTCTGAATTCAGTATATGCCAGTATAAAGGGCAGCAACCTCAACGACAACATGATTAAGAGGAGTAGGAGGGTTCGTGTCTACAACGATTAAATCAGAGTAATTCATTTGGCTTTCAAATTCAAACATTGGAACAGTTTATTTTTTAAAACTGAGACACTAAATCCATGATTTCCCCTGGGTTGGGCCACGGACTCTGATCACAGAGCTCAAGGTGAAGGAGAAAATAAGAAAAACAAAGGGCCTTATAAAAATCCCCTTATAGCCTGATAGTATTGTTTGCTGTACAACTGTAAAATCTAACAAATGATGACTGGTAATTATGTGGTAACACAACATAAAAGGGAGTCTGGGGTGTGATGCTGTTGTGAGAATGGGTTTACCTTGAGATGACCTTGTTGAGTTCTCTCTTTGATTCTCAACCCCTTGCTGCATATTGGAGAGTGTGGATATTGGCTACACAGTAAATATCTGAAGTAATTGCATTATTTACATGGGAATAGTTGATCTCGTAATGCAAATTAAACAGGGCTGTAACAATGTTCCAAAGTAAAAAACCAGTCACCACAAGAAGTCATACAGGTCAATACCACAACCAGCTTTTTTATATAAGTGCTATTGTAGACAACATACACAACTTTAACACAAAAACAACCCTGGCAGTCACACATATAGAACCTTTTGTTTTGTACGGGATCAATCAAAACAAAAAGTTGCGAGCGCCAAGTAAAGTAGCCTGGAGGAGGAGTAGAACTCTGTCCCCTCCCTTTTGGAAAGTCTGGAGCATCTCAAAGGAGATGAATAACAAGGACGGTTATAAATGTCCTGCGGAGGACCCATAAGGCCGTTTCAGCGACAATCTATTTGCTCAGTGTCAGTCGGAAATATTACATTGAGGAGATAAATCTCTCAGCTGTCAGTCCCGACTGATGATCCAGTTATGTTTAAGACAACCACCGTATATCGTGGTTACTTCAACAATTAAGATTTTTTTAAACTGTAAAAATGTAACAACTTTTCTTAAGTGTTGAAGCTTTTGGTTTGCAGATGAATCATTTCATAATTATTGAGTGATCATCTTTGCACTGTGACCAGAAATGGTGTTGTGTTTGACCTAAGCTACCTCAATGCATTTTACAGCATATAAACTACAGTACGAGAGAAGTAGCACTGAATGCCACACTAATACATCTTCTTATAGCAACAGCAGTGCACTTACATGTCTCTTACATGTCTCTTACATGTCTCTTACAAAAAAAATTAACTTGTATTCTTTGATTAAGGGATTGTCCGGAAATAAATAATGTTTTTAGAGAAACGTACATTTCAATGTATGGACCTAATAATAGTGCTAGTCAGATATTCCAGTAATGTCATTGGGAAGTCCTGAATATTTCAGACTTCTTAAACTGGTTATGGAAATTAACTGAATAATTAAGAACAACAATTGCAGATCGCAAGAGCTAGCAATAAACAATAGCATGAGAAGTAGAAGCATGACAAGCTGAGAACCCTGTCACTGTCAGTGTCTATTGTACAATCCTCACATCTGCCTTACTCCACTAATGTGGGTGGTAAAGTTCAACTTGCGTATTCTTAATTGCAAGCTATATATTTATACTCACAAACTTTTATAAAAATAGCACATGAAGAAGGTAATTGTATCATCTTAATATTAGAAACCCTTTCTTTGGATCACTCATCCATCTGCCTTGCCATCCCATCACATTTAAATATCAGTGAGATGGGTAGCAACTCTGTGTCAGTAAATACAGCTCAGTAATTGGTGCACCGTTTTGTCACCTCATGCATAAAACATGAGTCTTTACTCTTGTACTGCGTCTTTAAGTTCCTCGTCGGGTACCTCGTCATAAATGGTCCAAGGAGAGATTTATCATATATTTGAAGCGGAGCCTCCATGGAGGATCAACTTCACGATAAATAACATATTTATAATGGCTGGAGAAAGATGGTGACGGCTGATAATTTATTCTCTTGATGTCTGACGCAATGCTGACTCCTGGTTGGGGCGAGTGATGGATCTCTTCTAAATCCATCAGGGGGAATGTAGTGATTATTGATGAGTAATGTGTGAAATACTATGGAGACGAGTGGATCTTTTGTTTAGGTGCTGTTGTCTACTCCTGACAGATGGCTTACATTGGCGAAAGCGTATGGGCCAGGAAATCGCAGAGTCATCGAGGGTTACTTCAGTCCATGGTTCTGGGGATGCAGGGATACACATTTTTCTTCTTGCCCAGCATGAATACCTAATTCAACTAATCCAATTTTCATCAATCCCTCATTGTTAAACCTAACAGTCCCCCCAAAGGTCAAATGTATTTATTTCGAGGACTTTGTTTAGCAGCTACTTACAAAAAAACCACACAAACTACCATGATTCTGTGGACTGAATGGAGGACTGAAAAATTATCCGTCTTTTGTATACTAGTGGTGCAATATCTAGAAATGGAATCACAGCAGATTGGGCCCCTGGAGTGCGTGGAAGCCACTATAACAAAACCCCTGAAACATTTGCATACATATTTAGCACCGGCACTCATTTTGCCTATATTGGTGACCATTTTAGGTACTACCGGATATGTCAGATTAGCTAAATTATCAATTTCTCAACCTCTGCGTATCACAGAAACACAACACTTTGAATGAGTAGCAGACACATGTTCATGACAAGTGGCAATGGATTAAATTGATCAAAATAAAATGTTAAAGTCATGAAAAACTTTGAGTTTGAATATATTGGGGAATTTAAACCATTTACTTGTGTTACAAAAATTTTTTTTTTATGAAGTGGTACTGCTTGATACACCGTCTCTTAGGGGTAAAAAAATTAACCCCGTTGTCTCCTTTAAGCAAAATATGTTGTTGCTTTTAAGCTTAACTTTAAATTCAATCAATTAAATATCGCTAGCATTTCTTCTGAAGAAGGTTCCACCATTTTGTTACTGATGCTAGACTGAGCGGAAACACCTCCGTGGTTTTTAACCTTTACTATGTGCTAAATAAATGTATTTTATTAGACTTTCTGTCACAACACAGGCAGTTGACCCCTGTGTTTATCATTGACCCTTTGTGTTCTTGGCAGCAGGTCAGTTGCCCTTTAAAAGGGCCTTTAAATCTGACTTCATGTGCGGATCTGAAAGAGACCAATCTGTTAGAGCAGAGGTTCCCGAACCTTTTATAGTCCTGTACCCCTTCTAACATTCAACCTCCAGCTGCATACCCCCTCTAGCACCACGGCCAGCGCACTCTCAAATGTTGATTTTTGCCATCATTGTAAGCCTGCCACACACACACTATACATTTATTAAACATAAAAATGAGTGAGTTTTTGTCTCAACCCGGCTCATGGGAAGTTATTAGCTCTTATCGGACCAGGACACAAAGAATAATATACTAATAATCAATCGTTTTGCTCTTTATTTAACCAAATTACATATAAAACATTTGTTGCTGATTAACTCACCACAGGTTAATGTTGGTGAATAACTCACCACAGGTTATTGAGAAGGGTGTGCTTGAAAGGATGCACATAACTCTGCAATGTTGGGTTGTATTGGAGAGAGTCTCAGTCTTAAATCATTTTCAACACACAGTCAGTGCCTGTATTTAGTTTTCATGCTAGTGAGGGCCGAGAATCCACTCTCACATAGGTACGTGGTTGCAAAGGGCGTCAGTGTCTTAACAGCGCGATTTGCCGAGGCAGCATACTCTGAGCGCAGCCCAATCCAGATATCTGACAGGGGCTTCAGATTAAATTCAATTTTCACAGAACCGCTTGTTGAAATTTTGATGAGGCTCTCTTGTTCAGATATCGTTAGGTAGACTGGAGGCAGAAATAACGAATCCAGTTGTTTGTGTCATCTGTTTCGGGAAAGTACCAGCGTATTTGCGCACCCAACTCACTCAGGCGCTTTGCTATATCAGATTTGACATTATCCATAAGCTTTAGTTCATTTGCACACAGAAAAAAATCATACAATGATGGAAGACCTGTGTGTTGTCCTTGTTATTGCAGACCGAGAAGAGCTCCAACTTCTTAATCATAGCCTCAATTGAGTCCCGCACATTGAATATAGTTGAGGAGAGTCCCTGTAATCCTAGATTCAGATCATTCATGCGAGAAAATCACCCAGATAGGCCAGTCGTGTGAAAAACTCGTCATCATGCAAGCGGTCAGACTGGTGAAAATTATGGTCAGTAAAGAAGACTTTAAGCTCGTCTTTCAATTAAAAAAAAACGTGTCAATACTTTGCCCCTTGATAACCAGTGCACTTCTGTATGTTGTAAAAGCGTTACATGGTCGCTGCCCATTTCATTGCATAGTGCAGAAAATACACAAGAGTTCAGGGGCCTTGCATTAAAACCTGTTGAGGATATGGCAGACATACGCCCCCTTTGGAGAGATTGGGTACCCCTAGTAAACTGGAAAAAAAATCTTTCAAAAATTGTTAATATATGCAAATAAAAATTATTATTGGATAGAAAACACTCTAAAGATTCTAAAACCGTTGGAATTATGTCTGTAAGTATAGCAGAACTCACAGGGCAGGCATTCTTCCAAACTAGTTTTTGTGGCCATGAAAGTTGGAGCAACTTTGACGTCATGGCCCCCACCCTTCCCAACCAGCTATGATTCTGCGGACACTTTCTATCTCTTCCGCTAGATGTCCTCTTTCATTAGAGCTTCAAACCGTTCAAATCGCGCGAGAATTGACCCTATGGGAGTGAAATTAGTGCGTGCCACGAGAGAATAGGCTGTGCGTATGGGCGCGAATTGGTCACAGCCATTCCTTTGTTTCCAGCACTGAAGAGAAGGGCAGACGATGGCCGATTGAATTGAAGTTTGTTTTGCACGTCTAAAACATCATAAAGCTTGCTTCTGCACTTAGTTTGACCTGTTTAGTCAACATATAATGTGTAATTTTGAAGTTTTGATGCGCAACTTATCCGGACCAGAGGACGTTTTGGGTGCATTTCAGCTGATGTTATTAGCAGTAGCTAATACAAAGACGCAAGACTTGAAACCAAACGATGTATTGGGTAAGTATGAAGCCTTCCAGAACATTCTGAACGAAGACCATCGAAGGTAAGGGAATATTTATGCTTAAATCTGTGTTTCTGTTGACTCCAACATTACGTGGAAATGTAGCTTGGAACTGAGCGCTGTCTCACAATATGGAATAGTGTGCGATTTCTGTAACGTTAAAAATAAATCTAACACAGCGGTTGCATAAAGAAGCAGTGTATCTTTCTAACTATATGTAGAACATGTATATTTAGTCAAAGTTTATGATGTCTATTTACGTTATCTTGCCGCGCTACATAGATTTCCTGCGGGCATTTTTGAGTAATTTCTGAAGGTGAACTCACTGTAAATGGACATTTATGGATATAAATGGCATATTATTGAAAAAAAAAATATGTACTGTGTAATATGTCATATTACTGTCATCTGATGAAGATTTTCAAAAGGTTAGTGAGCGATTTATTTTTTAATCCTGCGTTTGTTGATTGCATGTTTTGGCTATTGAAATGAGCTGTGTCTGGTGGTGGTTTTACATATATATGTGCTATGTTTTCGCCGTAAAACATTTTAGAAATCTGACTTGCTGGCTAAATGAACAAGATGTTTATCTTTCATTTGAGCTATTGGACTTGTTAATGTGTGGAGGTTAAATATTTTTAAGAATATTTTTGCGTTCCATGCGCCACCGTTTCAGCTGCACGTGGGAGGGTTGATTCCCAATTGGGAACCAATATCGTAAACAGGTTTTAACAAAGTTAACCATTTTCACTGTAGTGTCCAAAACGTCTTTCAAGCTGTCAGGCATTCCCTTGGCAGCAAGAGTCTCTCGGTGGATGCTGCAGTGTACCCAAGTGGCGTCGGGAGCAACTGCCTGCACGCGCCTTACCACTCCACTATGTTTCCCTGTCATGGCTTAAGCGCCATCAGTACAGATACCAACATGAGCAGCAGCTACGTCTGACTACATACGGACCGTTAGTGGAATTCCCACGAGAGAGTAACGGTTAATGTGATTGGATGTTAATTATTTGACTAGGCTACTTATATTTGACATTGATCTTATTTTGCTGAACACTAGATGGTTTCATTTTATTTTTGGCAGTGAAACAAAGTTATTCAGGCGGGAAAAAAAACTCACCTAAATGTATAGCCCGGTTGGAAAATATAAATGGACTTTTTAGAAATGTTTTTAAAAATTCCCCAGTTTGGGAATACCTGTATTAGAGGATACATTTTCTCATTGTTGTTCATCATATCAAAATGGTGGACTGTTTTGTTGCCCCCTTCAAACTATATATATTTTATTACTTGACACCAAATTATCTTTTGGCATTCAGAACTTTCTGCACACATTTATCATTTACAGTAAACGGAAAGCCTTTTATCAGGCATAAGGGTTAAATGCAGAGGATGCAAACATGGTAACCTTGTTCATCCAAGGCTGTGTCATTAAACTTTGAATTACATTTCCTTTAAACCTGTGGACTGAATAACCCCACAAAAAAAATACTAAACAGCCTAATAGTAGTCTCATGGGCTCTGTGTATAGTCAACTTACTATGTGCCATCCATTTTCTATGGTGTGACATTCTCTTTGACGGGATGTAGGTTTATCCCAGCAGCGGCGCTGCCTTATGAATGTGGAATCACATTGCGGTGACAATAATGGCACACTTGTTTATTTCCAGGCTTCTTCTTGGAGATGATTTACAATGGCATAATAAATGACCAGTGGCATGAATCACATCGTAGCGTAATGAACACTGTGAGTCACATCTCAAGCCTGATAATGCTGAGGTTTAAGACTAGGGCTGGATTGTCTTAGCTCTTAGCTCAATTCCAACAATACAAGAGTGTGTGTGTGTGTGTGTGTGTGTGTGTGTGTGTTTCCGTGTGTGCGTGCTTGTGAGTGTATCCATTAGACCTGCATTTGTTTCCAAAAACTGCATTTAATCCTCTGTGTTGTTGCTGCGATAGCTAAAATAAGGTTGGTCTTGGAATAGCTTTCCTTTTTTCTGCTGATGTGGAACAGGTCTTTGCTGGCTTACCTCCTACAACATTAATTAATAGTCTAGTCTATGATTGATGACCTCAGCTTTAGCTACCTTGCTCCCATTCATCACCAGCAGCGTAGGAAGATGGGACCCAAAATCTTTTTCGGTCCTTCTTTTTCCCTCTTTGACATGAATGGAGCTGGAGTGGCGTTATGTGACAAAGTAGTCACAAAAACGCTTGTTGATTTGATCGAGTCGGGCTTGTTGGTAAACATGCTGTTGTTGTCCTACAGAGGCAGTTTGCCGCCAATGAATCATGTGCTGTCATATTGTTTCTGGTATGAATTATGTAGAATTAATGTATCTGCTGTAGTACTATAGTTTGGTCTGACAGAGGATTGCACGGATACATTCATCACATTATACACACATTGTAATAGGTATAATACAAGTGTTTACTGAATTATTAATAATAGTTACAGAATCAAATCATACAAAGTAGTGATATTACTGAAGTTTTTCAATTGTGTTGATTGGCTGTTCAGTATACACCAACCTGGACTCAGCGATAGACATAACGTAGAAAATGTAAGTCTGTCTCTCTCCATTTTGTTTGATATGTTACATTTCGTACGGTATGTATTATTTTGTGGATGTCCATCATATGTTTTGTTTGATATGTTACAATCACAATTCGTATGATATATTATGAATTCCAATTTCCTATTGCTAATGTTAGCTAGGTGGCTAAGTGCCTAATGTTAAGCTAGGCTAGGGGTTTGGGGAAAAGGTTAGGGTTAAGGTTAGGTTTAGGAGTTAGGAGTTAGGTTAAAGGCTTAACTTAGGTCAAACGTTTCCCCTGACAGAGCTGGTGTAACTGAGTCAGGTCTGTAGGCCTCCTTGCTCGCACACGCTTGTTCAGTTCTGCCCACAAATTTTCTAGGGGATTGAGGTCAGGGCTTTGTGGTGATGGACACTCCAATACCTTGACTTTGTTGTCCTTAAGCCATTTTAACACAACTTTGGAAGTATACTTGGGGTCACTGTCCATTTGTAGGACCCATTTGCAACCAAGCTTTAACTTCCTGACTGATGTCTTGAGATGTTGCTTCAAAATAACCACAACATGGTGCTGCCACCCCCGTGCTTCACGGTTGGGATGGTGTTCTTCAGCTTGCAAGCCTACCCCTTTTTCCTCCAAACATAACGATGGTCATTATTGCCAGACAGTTCTATTTTTGTTTCATCAGACCAGAGGACATTTCTCCAAAAAGTACAATCTTTGTCCCCATGTGCAGTTGTAAACTGTAATCTGACTTTTTTATGGAGGTTTTGGAGCCGTGGCTTCTTCCTTGCTGAGCGGCCTTTCAGGTTATGTCGATATAGGACTCGTTTTACTGTGGATATACATTATTTTGTACCTGTTTCCTCCAGCATCTTCACAAGGTCTTTTGCTGTTGTTCGGCGATTGATTTGCATTTTTCGCACCAAAGTACGTTCATCTCTAGGAGACAGAATGTGTCTCCTTCCTGAGCGGTTTGACGACTGCGTGGTCCCATGGTGTTCATACTTGCGTACGATTGTTTGTGCAGATGAATGTGGTACCTTCAGGCATTTGGAAATTGCTCCTAAGGATGAACCAGACATGATTTCTTCAGATTTTCCATGTTGTCAAGCAAGGAGGCGCTGAGTTTGAAGGTAGGCCTTGAAACACATCCACAGGGACACCGCTAATTGACTGAAATGATGACAATTATCAGAATCTTCTAAAGCCATGACATCATTTTCTGGAATTTTCCAAGCTGTTTAAAGGCACAGTCAACTTAGTGTATGTAAACTTCTGACCCACTGGAATTGTGATACAGTGAATTATAAGTGAAATAAGTTGTCTGTAAACAATTATTGGAAAAATGACTTGTGTCATGCACAAAGTAGATGTCCTAACCGACTTGTCAAAACTATAGCTTGTAAACAAGAAATTTGTGGAGTGGTTGAAAAACAAGTTTTAATGACTCCAACCTAGGTGTGTGTAAACTTCCGACTTCAACTGTATCTTCCCGTCCACCCTGACCTTTTTGATGTTACCATACCAAACTTAACAAATTATACTCATTTGAGTGTCTCGGATTTACATTTACTATGTTACGTCTAATCTATGCGACCAGGCTGTATATACAGACCAATAGGGAATTAGTTAGCCTAGCGCCCTTTAGTAGAGAGGTGGACGATTCGAGCGCTGGAAGCTGAGCGCTGGAAGATGGGTGGAATTGATCTGGCATCTGGATTTCTGCTGGGTTCACCTCCTCAAGACATTCCACTACCATGGGGCCCTTAACCCTACCATATGCTCTCCATCCAGGGGCAGTGCAGCTTGACCCTGTGGTTTTCTCAACTCTATGTGTGCTGTCTGGGGACTGAGGGTTTAGAACAGAGCAGAAGATTTCCGTTGTTCGCTGTAACTGGGACAGTGAAGTTGTATTGTATTCCACATTTAATAATAGTTTCATATATAGTTTCATTCACAACTCTTTGTGAGAAACTGTCAAACGGTTCAACGGTGTTACGTTTGGAATGCCCCCTACCAGCTCAGTGTCACACACTCAAACTCAAACTCAAATCTCCAGGGCGCCACATGAAATAAAGGTTTTGATCATATTTATTTAAGAAAAAAAACAGTGTTACAATCATTAATTCCCTCAAAAAACAACTTGATATAGTCTGATGTTTAGTATTCCAACAGGTAATCTGGACTTCTTTGTAGCCAAAATAGTGCAGTCTAACAGGCTTATGTTAATTACTAATACATGATCTCCTTTGATCATTTATTCTGTTTTCTATACTGACTTTAGTTTAGACTGGTGAATTGGTGAAGTTGGTGAAAACTCCTGACTGTCCAATTGAGGTCAATGAAGATGTAACATTCAATGTTACTTCACGATTCCACTCCTTTCAGATCTGGCGATTTAGGAATAGCTAAAAAGAGAGAGAGGCAGCTATTTAAGAGTGACTCTCCAATGGGGTTCAAGGTTGATTTAAAACATTCCTTAGCCCCTGATTCCAGTCCCTCAGATCTGTCCACTTAGGAAAAAAGGAAAATGCAAAGAGATGCAGCTATTTAAGAAGATTGGGGCGTGGCTGCTCTAGTTCAATAACAGCTAGTGTGACCTCTACAGCTAAATTCAGTTAGGCCTTTTAATTACGGCGTTTGGATGACACGGCTAATGATTATCTGTTAGCGCTGCCAATGTGATATAGATTGAGCTGTCCCCAGAGACACAGGGCGATAATGCATCTGTCTGATGCCTGTGTAGACGTGGTGAGGGCTAGCGGCCACCTCGGTAGCAACAGAGGGAACTGAAAAACACACTTAATCTGATACGATTAAGATGCAAAGATGTGTCACTGAATACAATCTTGTCTTGGCTTCTGAGGATGTCAGCTGTTGATATGACTCAGATGTGTGATATAATTAGAAGAAATGGAATGATTTGAAGATGTTGGTAGGATTAGAGTTTGAAAGTGATTAGAACTTTCTTTTATATACCAAGACATGAAAGCTAACTTCATTGCGTTGTTGTCCTTTTCCGGCGACAACAAAACAATAAACCTAATTAAACTTGATCATTTAAACTGTAATATTGTAGCGGACAGGGGCCAGGGAAGTGAACCTTGGTCATTGACGTGAATGGCAAATACCCTACACATCACACCACTAGTGTTATCCCGCTTGATTGGAATTGTAAAATGTCTCATATAGCGTGTATCACTACTCAGCCCAATCACCCTTCCCGGGCTATGCTATTCCAATGGCCTCACAGCCGCCATCCCACTTCTGACACCAATGTATCAAACGGCAGGGCAGGGTCCTGCGACTGCTGTGAATAGGAAACAACCTACGTGTCGTGCTTGTAGGGTTAACACACTTGGTGGGAATAGTAACATGGCTCATATAGCGAGGATCACTACAAGATGACAGATCTTTGTTTTATTGACAGAAGCACATTTGTTTTTTGAGCTGTGCAAACCAAGACCTGTTGACTTAAGTTTTGACCGCTTGTGCAGAATACTCATCTGATGTTCCTTCTCTGGGTGTCAAAACAATATCCATAACTGTTCTTTAACCTTGCTACTTGCAAAATAATACTGCTAAAAGACAGAATCTATTTTAGCTTTGAGATATCACCTGCCATGGCATCTGCTCTATTTTGTAGGTAAACTATTTTTTACTCAGGTGTTGACCATTTCCCCAGGAGAAGAGAAATACTTGCAAGATCATCAATTGGTTTCTTGCAGGAACAGTCTGTTTATGTTCGTGAAATTACACAAATTGAGCGTGTATATTGGACCAACTTGACTTCACTCTATTTGGAGATGCATGCTCAAAGTAAAACTTATGATGAGGCATATTAATTGATAGTAATTATCTAATCCAAAGAGGAGAGGGTGGGTGCAGAAAGAGAGAAATGGGAGAGGGGGGGGGGGCAGAAAAAGAGGAAGGGGCAGAGAGAGAGAAAGAGGAAGGGGAAGAGAAAGAGGAAGGGGCAGAGAGAGGGAAAGAGGAAGGGCAATGAGAGAGCAAGAGGAAGGGCAATGAGAGAGAAAGAGGAGAGGGGGGGCAGAAAGAGAGAAAGAGGAAGGGGCAGAGAGAGAGACAGAGGGAGGAGGGGCAGAGAGAGAGAGAGAGACAGAGGGAGGAGGGGCAGAGAGAGCGAAGGAGAAGAGAGAGGAGGGGCAGAGAGCGAGAAATAAGAGAGAGGAGGGGGCAGAGAGAGAGAAAGAGGAGAGGGAGGGGGCAGAAAGAGAGAAAGAGGAGAGGGAGGGGGTAGAAAGAGAGAAAGAGAAGGAGGGCAGAGAGAGCGAAAGAGAGGAAGGAGGTGGGGCAGAGAGAGAGAAAGAGGAGACGGGGCAGAGAGAGAGAAATAGGAGAGGTTGGGTGCAGAGAGAGAGAAAGTGGAGAGGGAGGGGGGCAGAAATAGGAGAGGTAGTGGGAAGAAAGAGAGAAAGAGAATAAGGGGGGCAGAGAGAGAAAGAAGAAAGGGGGGGGAAGAGAGAGGGAAAGAGGAAGGGCAATGAGAGAGCAAGAGGAAGGGCAATGAGAGAGAAAGAGGAGAGGGGGGGCAGAAAGAGAGAAAGAGGAAGGGGCAGAGAAAGAGACAGAGGGAGGAGTGGCAGAGAGAGAGAAAGAGGAGAGGGAGGGGGCAGAAAGAGAGAAAGAGGAGAGGGAGGGGGTAGAAAGAGAGAAAGAGAAGGAGGGCAGAGAGAGCGAAAGAGAGGAAGGAGGTGGGGCAGAGAGAGAGAAAGAGGAGACGGGGCAGAGAGAGAGAAATAGGAGAGGGTGGGTGCAGAGAGAGAGAAAGTGGAGAGGGAGGGGGCAGAAATAGGAGAGGTAGTGGGAATAAAGAGAGAAAGAGAAGAAGGGGGGCAGAGAGAGAAAGAAGAATGGGAGGGGCAGAGAGAGAGAAAGATGAGAGGGGGTAGAGAGAGAGAAAGAGGGGGGGGCAGAGAGAGAAAGAGAAGAGGGTGGAGGGGCAGAGAGAGAGAGAGGGGGGAGGGGGGTGGAAAGAGAGAAAGAGAAGAAGCAGGGGGAGCAGAGAGAGAGAGAAAGAGGAGAGTGGGGGCAGAGAGAGAGAAAGAATTTAAACTCTTGGAATACACTACAATGTAAAACACCCTTAACAAATGTTGACAATGTATAAATAAACTGTTCACTGTTGGCATTAACCCAATGAGTCCCACCATAATGCCGGCGCTCTTTGGACTTCTAACCCCTTTTAAATATTGTGTGTTTGAGCTACAGACTTATGGGATGGACCATTTGGATGAATCTATTACCTGATTAATGAGGTCTGAGCTAGAACGGTGTTTGAGAGACAATGGTGGATACCGTAGAGTCTGAGTGAGTTAAAAACTATTACAGTAAAAGCTAGCTATTAAAAACTGACTCTCACGATCATGCACATGTAACATGTTTCGCTCACAAGAGTTGTTAGAAGAGTTGTCTTCCACATAGAAGATCATAGGAAATCCCATGATGTAGTGTCTATAATACTGTAATGAGCTCACATAGTTGCCGTCACAAACTCCAAAATCCACACAGTTGTCAATGACTAGTTGGATATTAATTTCCCACTGAGCAAACAAATTCTGTACTTACAGGATTCATATAAATTAATTTTATCAGGTTTTTGTTTTGTCAGATCTTATTTTTTACATTTGTCAATAATACTCATGAATGCAACCGTTTATGTGAAATTGTTTAGTGTTGCCAGGGGTTGTCCTGAAAAGAAAATGGTAAAATACTTAATTGTGAGGCTAAATATAAAGGCTGGATATGCAGATAAATGAAAGTCAGATAAATGAAAAGCCCATTTTTGCCGGGGTTTCAGGACTGGTAGGGTTAAGGCGAAAAGTTTTTTTCATCCCTTAATTTGCCTTTTCTTAATTATTAATGAATAGTCATTACAAGTGCTGCCGGCCTGTGGATGCCTGTATTTGTATTTAAAAAAAAAACTATATGTTTCCTGGCTATGTTGTGTGTGTACTCGTGTGGATGTAAACATTAAAAATGCTATCTAATTGGGGCAGGGAAACCAATAAGTTGTAGCTATTGCTGAGTCAACATTTCGTTTTGTGTCGATGTCTGGAATGCATTTGATAATATTCTCTGAACTTTTGATGAGAGTCATACTTTTAATTGATTGCACCAGGTGGGTTAGCATATGATTTTCTACCCCGCTGTCCATTGTAGGCTGCTGTTTATGGGTAAAACCCATATTAAAGTACAGATGTTGGATCCAACAGATGTTGGATCTTAAATTGATCTTAAATTGAGCCAGTTTTCTACAGCAGAGTATTATGCAGATAATAATGAATGGACATTTTTGTAGGGGTTGATGCATTTTTCAAAATTTTAACCTTAAATTTCATGCATTACAGGAAAGTTATCCAGCAACCGAATGATTGTTGTAAGATCCTACATCTGTATTAGCCTTATCAAACTATAGGTCAGAAAACATACTGTACATCATTGCATCCATTCTGAGGAACTCTAGTGAAATTTCCGGTCACAAATTGTAGTCTTGTTTACGTGCTGCTGTGTGGTTTGTTGCTAACCTGAATTTGCTACCTGACAACTTGCGGTTAACACTTTTTAATTACCGTTTTATATTTGACATTTTTTCCCCCTCGCTCAACTTTTTCACCACGGACGATTTATCTGGACGTGATTCATCAGGACCTCCACCAGCCAAAGCTAAGTAGTTACACCAACGATGTTAGGATGAAACATTCAGAGGTCACCAAGCGCAACATAGCTTCAGCGTGTAAATTAGCTAGAAAGATATCGCATTGAGTAATTGTCTCTGGACCCCTCCCAGTCAGGGGGAGTGATGAGCTCTACAGCAAAGTCTCACAACTCAATCGCTGGTTGAAAACTGTTTTCTGCCCCTCCCAAGATATATAATTTGTAGATAATTGTCCCTCTTTCTGGGACTCACCCACAAACAGGACCAAGCCTGGCCTGCTGAGGAGAGACGGACTCCATCCTAGCTGGAGAGGTGCTCTCATTTTATCTACGAACTAACTAACTCCCCTAGCTCCACAATGAGATAAGGTGCAGGCCAGGCAGCAGGCTGTTAGCCAGCCTGCCAGCTTAGTGGAGTCTGCCGCTAGCAAAGCCAGTGTAGTCAGCTCAGCTATCCTCATTGAGACCGTGTCTGTGCCTCGATCTAGGTTGGGCAAAACAAAACATGGCGGTGTTCGCCTTAGCAATCTCACTGAAATAAAGACCTCAATTCCTGTCATTTTTGAAAGAGAATGTGACATCTCACATCTCAAAATAGGGCTACTTAATGTTAGATCTGCCTCTTCCAAGGAACTTATAGTCAATGAACTAATCACTGATCATAATCTTGATGTGATTGGCCTGACTGAAACATGGTTTAAGCCTGATGAATTTACTGTGTTAAATGTGGCATCACCTCCTGGTTACACTAGTGACCCTAACGCCATTAAAGTTTAATTTACTACCTTCACAAGTGCAGTCTCAGTGTTATGATGGGGTCTAAAACCAGACTGAAGCATTTCATATACATTGTTTGTCTTCAGGAAGGCAGTGAGTTGCTGCGCAACAGCTTTTTCTAACATTTTTGAGAGGAATGGGAGATTTGATATAGGCCGATAGTTTTTAATATTTTCTGGGTCAAGGTTTGGCTTTTTCAAGAGAGGCTTTATTACTGCCACTTTTAGTGAGTTTGGTACACATCCGTAATTTAATTTCTAATGATCATGAGGGCCACACCTCAAAGAAGTTCATGAATTTATTACTGCTGAAGTGAAAGCCATCCTCTGTTGGGGAATGCTGCTTTTTAGTTAGCTTTGCAACAGTATCAAAAATACATTTGGATTGTTCTTATTTTCCTCAATTAAGTTGGAAAAATAGGATGATCGAGTAGCAGTGAGGGATCTTCGATACTGCACAGTACTGTCTTTCCAAGCTAGTCGGAAGACTTCCAGTTTGGTGTTGCGCCATTTTCGTTCCAATTTTCTGGAAGCTTGCTTCAGTGCTCGGGTAGTTTCTGTATGCCAGGGAGCTAGTTTCTTATGACAAATGTTTTTAGTTTTTAGGGGTGCGACTGCGTCTAGGGTATTGTGCAAGGTTAAATTGAGTTCCTCAGTTAGGTGGTTAACCGATTTTTGTCCTCTAACATCATTGGGTAGGCAGAGGGAGTCTGGAAGAAGAGACCTTTTAGCACGACTTTTGATGATCCTTGGTTGGGGTCTGAGCAGATCATTTGTTGCGATTGCAAGCGTAACAAAATGGTGGTCCGATAGTCTAGGATTATGAGAAAAAATGTTAAGATCCACAACATTTATTCCATGGGACAAAACTAGGTCCAGAATATCTGTAGCAGTGAGTAGGTCCGGAGATATGTTGGACAAAACCCACTTTGTCGATGATGCCTTTTGGAATGGGTCTGTGGACTTTTCCATGAGAATATTGAAGTCACCAAAAATGTGAATATTATCAGCCATGACACAACACATTCATTTAATTTTCTGTCAGGCTTCAAAAGCCGTGCTATAAATTCTCGCACAACTCAACGATTCCTATATTCCCTTCCAGACTCCCTGCACCTACCGAAGGACGAAAGAGTACAAAAGTCTGTTAACCACCTAACTGAGGAACTCAATTTAACCTTGCATAACCTCTCTGGGATATAAAGGAACGCTAGCGTCCACACCTGGCCAAAAGCCTGTGAAAATGCAGAGCGCCAAATTAAAAAAATTCTAACTTTCATGAAATCATACATGCAAGATTCCAAATTAAAGCTACACTTGTTGTGAATCCAGCCAACATGTCAGATTTCAAAAGGCTTTTCGGCGAAAGCAAACGATGCTATTATCTGTGTCATGACTCCGACCAAAGGTGGCTCCCCTTCCCGTTCGGGTGGCGCTCGGCGGTCGTCGTCTTACTAGCTGCCACTGATTCTTTCCTCCCCCTCATTATGTGTTTATTGATTACACCTGTTTTGAGTTTGTTGTAATTAGTTGGGCTCTCTAAGTCCTGCCGTCTCCTCCCGCTGCCCGGTATCCCTACAGCCCTACAAACTGCTGCGGCATTATTCACCCATGTCTTCCGGCACTACGGGGTGCCGGAGTACATTGTTTCTGATCGGGGCCCCCAGTTCACGTCCCGAGTATGGAGGGCGTTCATGGAGTGTCTGGGGGTCTCGGTCAGCCTGACCTCCGGTTATCACCCCGAGAGTAATGGGCAGGTGGAGAGAGTGAACCAGGAAGTGGGTAGGTTTCTAAGGTCGTATTGCCGGGACCGGCCAGGGGAGTGGGAAAGATACATCCCCTGGGCCGAAATGGCCCAGAACTAACTACGCCACTCCTCTACTAACGTGTCCCCCTTTCAGTGTGTGTTGGGGTACCAGCCGGTCCTGGCACCATGGCATCCGAGCCAGACCGAGACTCCTGCGGTGGAGGAATGGGTGCAGCGCTCCAAGGAGACCAGGAGGGCTGTCCAGGAATTCCTCCAACAAAGCTAGTGGACGGCAGAAAAGGAGTGCTGACCGCCACCGCAGTGAGGCCCCCGTGTTTGTACCGGGGGACAGAGTATGGCTCTCGACCCGAAGCCTGCCCCTCCGCTTGCCCTGCCGGAAGCTGGGGCCGCAGTGTGTAGGGCCCTTCAAAGTCCTGAGGAGAATAAACGAGGTGTGTTATCGATTACAACTCCCTTCCTATCATCGCATTAACCCCTCGTTTCATGTGTCTCTCCTCAGGCCGGTGGTAGCTGGTCCCCTGCAGGACGGTGAGGTGCCGGAGGTCCCTCCTCCCCCTCTGGACATCGAGGGGTCCCCGGCGTACACGATATGGGCCATTCTGGACTCGAGAAGCCGGGTGAGGGGCCTGCAGTACCACGTGGACTGGGAGGGGTACTGTCCGGAGGAGAGGTGCTGGGTACCGGTGGGGGACATTTTGGATCCGTCAATGTTGAGGGATTTCCATCGCCTCCATCCGGATCGCCCTGCGCCTCGTCCTCCAGGTCGACTCCGACCGAAGGTGGCTCCCCTTCCCGTTCGCGCGGCGGTCGTCGTCGCCGGCCTACCAGCTGCCACTGATTATTTCCTCCCCCTCCTTATGTGTTTATTGGTTACACCTGTTTTGAGTTTGCTGTAATTAGTTGGGCTTTATTGTGTGGGATTAAATATTGTAACCTTTGTGTTTGGTGTAGACAAACGTGTTGGTTTATGTTCGTGGAGTTTGCTGGACAGTTTTCGTCCCCCGTGTCTGGGGCATTTCTTTTGAGCATCCAGTGTTTCGTGGGGTGGCCGTTGTTCACGGTGTGTGCATTAAAAGAGCACTATATTGAACTCTCTGCTTCCTGCGCCTGACTTCCCACTCATGACACCCAGAACGTTACAATCTGAGGGTAGCACCTCCATAAACAAAGAGAGAAAACATATTTCAACCCTGCAGGTGCGACACAAAACGCAGAAATAAAAATAGAAATCATGCCTTACCTTTGAGGAACTTCTTTTGTTGGCACTCCAATATGTCCCATAAACATCACAAATGGTCCTTTTGTTCGATTAATTCCGTCGATATACATCCAAAATGTTCATGTATTTACATTTGATCCAGTAAAATACCGGTTCCAACTTGCGCAACGTGACTACAAAATATCTCAAAAGTTACCTGTAAACTTTGCCAAAACATCGTAATACAACTTTAGGTATTTTTTTACGTAAATAATCGATACAATTGAAGACGGGATGATCTGTGTCCAATACAGGAGGAAAACAAACTATAGCTAGCTTTCAGGTCACGCGCCTCTAACAAAGAGTCTCTTCACTCTAGCCTCGTTCTAAACAGTGTTACTTCTTCATTACACAAAGGAAAAACCTCAACCAATTTCTAAAGACTGTTGACATCCAGTGGAAGCGATAGGAACTGCAAGAAGGTCCCTTAGAAATCTGGATTCCCAATGAAATCTCATTGAAAAGAGAGTGACGTCAAAAAATAAAATCTGAATGGTTTGTCCTCGGGTTTCACCTGCCAAATAAGTTATGTTATACTCACAGACATGACTCAAACAGTTTTAGAAACTTCAGAGTGTTTTCTATCCTAATCTACTAATGCATTTCTTATCTTCTGGGGATGAGTAGCAGGCAGTTTAATTTGGGCACGCTTTTCATCCAAAATTCGGTATGCTGCCCCCTATCCTAGAGAAGATAATACCCTAGATGCAGTCGCACACCTAAAAACAAAATAAAATTGTCATAACTAGCTCCCTGGTATACAGAAAATACCCGAGCTCTGAAGCAAGCTTCCAGAAAATTGGAACGGAAGTGACGCTAAACCAAGCTGGAAGTCTTCAGACTAGCTTGGAAAGACAGTACTGTGCAGTTTTGAAGAGCCCTCACTGCTGCTCGATCATCCTTTTTCCCCAACTTAATTGAGGAAAATATATAATTTATTTTTGATACTGTCGCAAAGGTAACTAAAAAGCAGCATTCCCCAGGAGAGGATGGCTTTCACTTCAGCAGTGATAAATTCATGAACTTCTGTAAAGTCCGTCGCTGGAAGGAGACCAAAGTGCGTGTGGTAAGTGTCCATGATTCTTTATTTACTCAGAACACCAAACAAACAACAAAAGAATGACGAACATCACGTTCTGCAGGCTTCACAGAGGTAACAAAAAACAAGATCCCACAAACACCAAAAAGAGAATGACAACTTATGTGATCCCCAATCAGAGACAATGATAAACAGCTGCCTCTGATTGGGAACCACACTAGGCAAAAAACAGAGAAATAAAAAACATATAAATAAATGAACTAGAATGCCCACCCTAATCACACCCTAATCAAAATAGAGAATAAAAGCCTCTATGGCCAGGGCGTGACAACTTCTTTGACAAAAAGATCATGATCATGCTTCAACATAGAGATTGTGCCAGGTTTCCTCCAGACGTGACGCTTGTCATTCAGGCCAAAAAGGTTAATCTTGATTTCATCAGACCAGAAAATCTTGTTTCTCATGGTCTGAGAGTTCTTTAGGTGTCTTTTGGCAAACTCCTAGCAGGCTGTCATGTGCCTTTTACTGAGGAGGGGCTTCCATCTGGCCACACTACCATAAAGGCCTGATTGGAGGAGTGCTGCAGAGATGGTTGTTCTTCTGGAAGGTTCTCCCATCTCCACAGGGGAACTCTGGAGCTCTGTCAGAGTGACCATCTGGTCTTTGGTGACCTCCCTGACCTAGGCCCTTCTCCCATGATTGATCAGCTTTGCCAGCCGGCCAGCTCTAGGAAGTGCTTGGTGGTTCAATGTTTTAAAAATGTTTATTTAACCAGGTAGGCCAGTTGAGAAAAAGTTCTCATTTACAACTGTGATCTGGCCAAGATAAAGAAAAGCAGTGCGACAAAAACAACAACACAGTGTTACACATGGTGTAAACAAACATACAGTAAATAACACAATATGAATATCTGTATACAGTGTGTGGAAATGAAGTAAGGAGGTAAGGCTATAAATAGGCCATAGTGGAGGAGTAATGACAAATTAGCTATTAACACTGAAGTGATAGATGTGCAGATGAGGATGTGCAAGTAGAAATACTTGTGTGCAAAAGAGCAGAAAACAAAAACTAATTTGGGGATTAGGTAGGTAGTTGGTTGGATGGACTATTTACAGATGGGCTGTGAACAGCTGCAGCGATCGGTAAGCTGCTCTGACAGCTGATGATTAAAGTTAATGAGGGAGATATAAGTCTCCAACTGCAGTGATTTTTGCAATTCGTTCCAGTCATTGGCAGCAGAGAACTGGAGGGATCAATCTTCTTCCATTTAAGAATGATGGCCACTGTGTTCTTTGGGACCTTCAATGTTGCAGACATATTTTTGTACCCTTACATAGATCTGTGCGCCGACAGAATCCTGTCTCAGAGCTCTACTGACAATTCCTTCGACCTCATGGCTTGGTTTTTGCTCTGACATGAACTGTCAAATGTGGGACCTTATATAGACAGGTGTGTGCCTTTCCAAATCATGTCCAATCAATTAAATTGACCACAGGTGGACTCCATTCAAGTTGAATAAACAACTCATCGATGATCAATGGAAACAGGATGCACCTGAGCTCAATTTCGAGTCTCAGAGCAAAGGGTCTGAATACATGTGAATAAGGTATTTATGTTTTTTATAAATTTGCAAAAAATTCAATCTACACAGTATATGGGGTATTATGGTGTAGATTGATGATGAACATTTTACATTTGATCAATTTTAGAATAAGGCTGTAACAACAAAACGTGAAAAAAGTCAAGTGGTCTGAATACTTTCTGAATGCAAAGTATAGGCCTAATGAGAGAAATGTATTCTCCTTTCTTTGCCCAGGAAAAATGTGGCCTTTTAGAAACACCTTTCATGCAATTATACTACACTTTATATGTCTGGAGACATAAGCTGTATATATTTTTTTAAGGCACAAATTAGTAGCCTAGTATGCTGATGCTGACAAACAGATCAGTATAAACGACCTTGTCTTGAATTCAAACAATTGAATCTAGGCCTCGAGAAGGGGAGACACAAATTGTACAATATCACCATCTAGACAGGAAGAGGAAATTATCGTCTTGAAAAACCTTTCCAGTGGTACTGATCTAATGATAAAGACTGAATATGTCCTCTGCTGGGGCCAATAAAACAGGCTACTTTTCGCTCAATTCAGAGTTAAGAATTTTGATAACTAGAGACAAACTAGAGAGTATGTTCTTGTATTTTCACCAAAAACCATTTGCTTTCTAAACTATGTTTTTCCTAAGATTGTATGTCAAAATATTGTGATGGGCCTAGGGCTATTTTACTGCTTTTCACTGAGAGCTGTAACTCAACAATCAGCTATTTGGTAAAGTAGGCTATTTGTCAGTGTCACGTTCTGACCTCTATTTCCGTTGTTTTGTATTTATTTAGTATGGTCAGGGCGTGAGTTGGGTGGGCAGTCTATGTTTGTTTTTCTATGTTGTGGGGCAGTTCTATGTTTTCGGCCTAGTATGGTTCTCAATCAGAGGCAGGTGTCATTAGTTGTCTCTGATTGAGAATCATACTTAGGTAGCCTGGGTTTCACTGTGTGTTTGTGGGTGATTGTTCCTGTCTCTGTGTTTGTTGTCACAGGATAGGCTGTATAGGTTTTCACGGTCCGTTTGTTGTTTTGTAGATTTAAGTTATTTCATGTATCGTTCAGTTTTCCATTAAAGAACATGAGTAACCACCACGCTGCTTTTTGGTCCGCTTCTCCTCCTACAGACGAACGTCATTACAGTCAGGCATGCTGCTCAAATTGCACGCTTAAAACAATCCACAACTCATTGCTTTGTAGTATTTTGAATTATTGTATTCATTTCTGTAAAGGCACCAGTAATTAAATATGTTTTTTTAATTCAGGGAAGCTTCCCCTAGTTTATTTGATGCACCGCCTATGCCGACTTCAACAACACAACATGACATTAAGGTGAAAGTAACCGATGAATAAAACAGCTGTCTCAAATGCCGACATCAAAACAATAGGCGCCTTGCCTAAACGACTGACTGGTTATTTATCCACAATCTCTGCTCTCTGAAAGAAAGGCGCACAGGGTGGTTGGTAGCTTCACTCAGAGTGATCTACATGGTCATAAAGCCAACCAACCGATACGCTAAAAAGCGGTGATATTTTAATAGAGATTGGAATAAAAGTAAATTACTTTTTTTGTAGCCTACTATTACGTTGATGGTCATGATCTGAGATGGACATGCCCATCTGATGCCCCTGCTTGCACTTAACTCGGTGTGCCTGGCTTCTGATCTCCGCTCATACCCAGCTAAATGCCAAGGCGGAGATAATTTACTCATTGTGACCGTCGCCGGTCCAGCTACACCTGGAGGAATTACAACTGGATACCCGTACGCATAGAGCTGGGTCCGAGATGGGTGACAAAACTTTGGAACTAGTCCGGGTGGAGTACTAACCAATTACTTGAGTACTAAGCGACACCCAACATGCAGGTGTTTACGAGGATGACACGAGGTTCACTGACGATGGAGTTACAGTAAAAGTCGCTCTGGAAGATTCATCTGGATTTAGTGAAAACGAGAGAGCGAAGCCGTCCCGAACTCCCGAGTATAGCGTGTCTGAGGACTGATGGCCCCGATTTGAAAGGAGAGACCTTGGATGAGCGAAGGAGTCCTGGTCCGTTACTGGACGGAAAGACTGGGCCGATTCAAGTGGAACACGAGGAGAGGAGAGGGACTTCCAGAGGAGAAGCCTAAGGCATCAGAGGAGATGATCCCAAACTAACCAACACTACTTTCGCCTTGACGGGGGACACAATCATGCAGTGGTTTGCTGTTTGGGACAAAACCGCAGCGTAAGAGATGATTATTCACCAAATGCATGTGATATTATATTATGACTGAAGGGAATTATGACTATTATGACTGAAGCCCTGTAAGGGCTTTTCATATCCTGCTGTCCAAGCTGTGTTGCGCACTGTAACAGGTGCATTGGTTCAGTTGGGCACATAGCCCAAATACTGTGTTTCGCCACATCCTGAATGAAGCATTCGGGACCACGTTGGACTGGTCTTGCGCACCAAGAGATGCGTGCTTGCTGCAGACTTAGTGACCGTGCATACCGATTGCTTCACATAGCGGTTGAAAAACATTCACTATAGAGTAGGTTGCAGGTAGGCTAGTCTACTCTGACAGGTGAATTCCAATATTAGTTTGAGTGTAATATGTGATGAAAACGACTGCAATAAATGCTACTCCTTAACTTGTCTTCTGTTTTGCAATAGATGTGTTTGCTAACAGGCTACATAAATTATACCTTGCTTCGGGTCCAATTTAATTGATTGGGCAGAGGTGTAAATATTTTTGACAGGGCAATAAATTCTTCTAACTCTTTGGTTGTAATCAAATTTCCACGAGAAGGAAAGCCTATGTTGTCATCTGAATTGCTGACTAGTTCTTACCACTTCTACCTTCACAATTCCTTTACAAAAGCTATAGATTATGCCTAGTTGAATTATTCGATTCTATGCCGATGAATTATGTGGACTTTGTATGAGACGATCATTAAGCATCCTAAAAGCAACATCTGCAGTGGTGTATTATTGTAGGGATACAGAGCCTGAGACAATGGTCTCTAATGGAATCGGAGGCAATGAAATCATCTAGTGAAGGATCTAGTCTTAACTTTCTTAGCAAAACATCCACAGCACTTATTACACTGTTGTAAATATGCCTTCTTAGGCCTCTATCTATATGATGGCCAAGCGTGAAATTACATTGATTGGCAGTCTGTAATAGTGTGCTTACACATTCAAACAGAAGCATAGTTAAGTAATATTTGATTTTGGTCCATAACTGTTGCATGTTGTTCTGCCACCAACATCTGTCAGTCTACATAAGGGTATTAATTGGTGATGCACTACAACCCGTCTCATCCTCTGTGAGTGAAGACAGCTTGTACTTTTTAACTGAGGTCACAATTGAATGTGTAGGCCATGTTAATGATATGACCTGTCCCAGTTCTGGATAATACTCCAGGTTTCTAATAAATACATGGTTGTTATGACACAGATTATCCATCTTCCAGTAGCAGCCAGATCATTCCATCCCATTTATTTTGAATACTGAAAGTATAGTGAAAAGATTTAATCCCACAAAATGGGATAGAGGCCTTCATTTGAAACAGGATAGTGAAGCAAAATGAATAAAAGTCATTTCCACAACTATGAAGACACAGAGTAGAGAAAACCATTGAGCCCTTTTATCATTCTTACATGTTAACTTGTTGTTGTGGCTGCCTCTTTTTGCTCGAATTCATTTGGATGAAGGAGGAAAACAACTAATCCAACAGTTTCCGTCCTCTTGTCTGGAACGATGATGACATGCTGCATGAACTTGTTTTTTAACCCGTTTGGGGGAACTGTGTGTGTGTCTCTCTTTGTGTGTGCACTTGTGTGCCTGTAAAACAGGGTTGCTGGGTGTACTTGTGCAATGTGAAACTGTGCAGATGTGCAGATGTGCGTTCTTTGACAGCCAAGCTAGATATAACATTAGCGACGAAGATGGCTGAATTCAGTTAACCACCACCAGCACCATTCCTCGCCGTGCAAACATCCAGTCCCGTGGAATAACTGGCTTGAACGTTTTAACACTTATTTTATTTTTTAATTTTTTTTATTTCACCTTTATTTAACCAGGTAGGCAAGTTGAGAACAAGTTCTCATTTACAATTGCGACCTGGCCAAGATAAAGCAAAGCAGTTCGACACATACAACGACACAGAGTTACACATGGAGTAAAACAAACATGCAGTCAATAATACAGTTTAAACAAGTCTATATACGATGTGAGCAAATGAGGTGAGATAAGGGAGGTAAAGGCAAAAAGGCCATGGTGGCAAAGTAAATACAATAAAGCAACTAAAACACTGGAATGGTAGATTTGCAATGGGAGAATGTGCAAAGTAGAAATAAAAATAATGGGGTGCAAAGGAGCAAAATAAATAAATAAATTAAATACAGTAGGGAAAGAGGTAGTTGTTTGGGCTAAATTATAGGTGGACTATGTACAGGTGCAGTAATCTGTGAGCTGCTCTGACAGTTGGTGCTTAAAGCTAGTGAGGGAGATAAGTGTTTCCAGTTTCAGAGATTTTTGTAGTTCGTTCCAGTCATTGGCAGCAGAGAACTGGAAGGAGAGGCGGCCAAAGAAAGAATTGGTTTTGGGGGTGACTAGAGAGATATACCTGCTGGAGCGTGTGCTACAGGTGGGAGATGCAATGGTGACCAGCGAGCTGAGATAAGGGGGGACTTTACCTAGCAGGGTCTTGTAGATGACATGGAGCCAGTGGGTTTGGCGACGAGTATGAAGCGAGGGCCAGCCAACGAGAGCGTACAGGTCGCAATGGTGGGTAGTATATGGGGCTTTGGTGACAAAACGGATTGCACTGTGATAGACTGCATCCAATTTGTTGAGTACGGTATTGGAGGCTATTTTGTAAATGACATCGCCAAAGTCGAGGATTGGTTACTTATCTCGAAGCTATGGACTTTTCTACAGTGTCCGACCAGCGGAGAACAGCACTGCTCCGTCACTGCCTTGGTACAGAGGGACAGAGGATTTTCAGAGCGCTTAGATTGGCTCCTACATTCACCGCTGCAGTCAGCCTCCTATGGAACCACTTCCCCGGGAAAGAGCGTGTGCTCCTCCAACACTACCGGTTACGGAAAAGACACCAACGCCGGGGTGAGTCCATTCAAAGCTATTTGGCCAATCTGAGGGATTTGGCTAGCTCTTGTAACCAACTATGGGACACTTCAGGACGAGATCATCAGAGATCAGCTGATATAGAGGGGACGTTATGTGAAAAGACAAGGGAGAAACTTATTTTGGAATCGGATCATTTTTTCAACTTGATGGAGCTATTAAGATAGCACTCCAGGTTGAAACGGCTTTGGAATGCTCTACTATGCTAACAGACAGCTCTGCAGCATACACTCTGCCCCCAGCCACGCACTGCGCACTCCCTCCCACGTCAATAGCTGCATGGACATACACCGACATGCCCGTGCAGCAGGCACACAGACAAACCAACAGAAGTAGCTGTGGCAACTGTTTATTTCATTTCACCTTCATTTAATCAGGTAGGCTAGTTGAGAACAAGTTCTCATTTGCAACTGCGACCTGGCCAAGATAAAGCAAAGCAGTTCGACACATACAACAACACAGAATAAACAAACATGCAATCAATAATACAGTAGGAAAATCTATATACAGCATGTGCAAATGAGGTAGGATAAGAGAGGTAAGGCAATAAATAGGCCATGGTGGCAAAGTAATTACAATATAGCAATTAAACACTGGAATGGTAGGATGTGCAGAGGCTGAATGTGCAAGTTGAGATACTGGGGTGCAAAGGAGCAGGATAAATAAATAAATACAGTATGGGGACGAGGTAGATTGGATGGGCTATTTACAGATGAGCTATGTACAGGTGCAGTGAACTGTGGAGCTAGCTCTCACAATTCAAGGGCTTCAAACTGCCCAGCCCGTGGGAAAATATGCAAGAACTGTTCAAAATACAATCACTTTGCTAAAGTGTGTCGTTCTGCCCCAGCTACTAGTTCCACCAAGAACAGGCCCTTATTTTCATCTTGCTTTCAACATAATTACACTGACATCCGAACCGTCGCCACTAATCATGTGCCATTCAATATATGCACCGTACAGCTGGGTGAGTTGGGTTTGCCTTTGCTACTGGCGCTGCGGTGTCATTGCTCAACCTTGCAACTTACTACAAGTTTTTCAGTCACCTACGACGCTAACAGCACTCCACTGCCCTGTGTGAGTATGGTAGATCCAAGAGACATTGCAGGCACCCTCCAGGACCCAGTACACTGTGGTGCCAAGCACCTGCCATCATTTACATTTCACGAGGCAAAGCGGGGTGCCAACCTCGACCTCTTCACAGGCTTGGGGTTCACACTGAGAGATGAGTGGATCAGCTATCCAACAAGTTACCGGCACATGGCAACAGAACTGGCCAACTCTGTTTGATGGACTGGGCTGCTTCACAGTTTTTACTCACAGGCCCCACTTTGACCCCGTCTGCCCCACCATTGTCAGCTGTGACGCCTCAGCTGGAGCACTAGGAGCTGTCCTCTTACAGCTGCAGAATGGCATTGAGAGGCCCGTCACCTTCGCCTCAAGGGCCCTGAGCTCAACTGAACAACAGTACTCTGTGGGCGAACGAGAAGCACTGTGTGGCACTGAGAAGCATCTGTGTCTGGGCGTGCAAAAGGTGGCACCTCTACCTATACGGCCGGCTGTCCACGCTCCGAACTGATCACCAGTCCCTCACAACGCTACTGTCAGCATCAGGAACTGGCCACAAGCCACTTCGGCTGCACAGATGGGCCGACCGCCTCAGACAGTATGACTCTCAGCTGAAGTTCACTCCGGGGAGGGCATTGGCCAGACCTCCTCTCATTCTCATTTGACGCTCCTACTCCGACCGTCTTGTCAGACGACAACGAAACATGCTCTACGCTCCCCTTCGGTCAGCCGTCTCACTGGAGGAGCTGAAGCAGGCATCGGAACAGGATCCCACGCTGTCTACCCTGTACACCTACATACGCACTGGTCAGCACGTGTGCCGGTAGAGCTGGCAACTTTCACCAGAGTGAAGCACAAACTTTCTTGCTGGGAAGAAGTCTGTGTCTCTCTCGTTTTGCATTGTGGTCCCGAGTGGCCTTCGTGCACGTGTTCTATCAATGGTGCTAGAGGGTCACTCGGGCATAGCAGCAATGTCAAGCATTAATGTCAAGCATTAATGTTGTGTGGTGGCCAGGAATCGGCCATGACACTGAAAACCTGGTCAGGGATTGTGCTGCATGCCTCCTCAGTGTGAAAACAGGAAAGTTCTCCCCCCCCCCCCTTTCAGCCTCTTGCGTGGCCATAGCACCCCTGGGAGTACATCCAGCTGGACATCTGTGCCGAGATCAATGGGCATGCAGTCCCTCACCATCATCGCTTCCTGGTGGTGGCATATGACCCCCAATCTAAGTGGCCAGAAGTGGTTCCTGTCGGAACTGTCACAACACAAGCCATCGAGGACATCCTAGAAAGTCTGTTCACAAGGTGGTGCCTACCCTTCTCCCTCACCATGGACAATGGACCTCAGCTAACCTCTGTCGAGTTTTCCTCCTATCACAGCAACGAGGGAATAAACATATCCAACTACAAACCACAAACTAACAGAGGGGTGGAACGCTTCAACCAAACACTGAAGAACAGCATTAGAGCACACCTGGTCCAGGGGTACACTAAACGCTAATGCACTACAGCTCATGCAAACACACAACAACACAGGTCTCCCCGGCATCTGTCTTGCTGGGTCGTAAGATGGAACTGCCACTGGACAGACTCCGAACACAATGAGTAGCAGAACCGGCGACCAGGCTCCACCCAAGAAAAGCAGGCAGTGACCAGGCACCACAGAGCAATGAAACAGCGTTTCGACAAGGCACACAGGGTGAAGAAGCCAATCATCCAAGTGTCAGACTGGGTACGAGCCCGACGACCTCAGCGGTGCAACAAAATGTCCTCATTCTGGTCGGACCCCTTGCAGGTCAGTCAACAACTGGGGCCCGCAACCTTCATGCTTAGCAATGGATCACACTTTCACTCCAGCCGCCTCAGAAAAGTCCCTGCCCCTCAAGGAACACAAATTCCCACAAAACTGACTTACAGGCCAGAGACGCTACCTGATGGACCTCCTCCACTACTATCCGAGCCCCAGCCTCTGTGGGCTCCCCAAGGGCCAGAGCCACAGCCTGGGTGGCTGAAGAGCCGCCTATGAGGGAAAAAAAACTTGCCCTGCTCATCTGGGGGACTACTTAACCTCCGTTCATTCTTAGGCTCCAGTGCCATCTTAGTCAAATTCCAGGTTAATGAAATGAACTGGCTAGTTCGGAGAGTCGTTATTTACCTCTTCCGTTTAACCTCTCTAGGGTACGTGAGACGGTAGCGTCCCACCTCTTCAACAGCCAGTGAAACTGCAGGGCGCCAAATTCAAAACACAAATCCCATAATTAAAATTCCTCAAACATACATGTATTTTACACCATTTTAAAGATACACTTATTGTAAATCCAGGGTGAGTGCCTATTCACAGAATAACACAGCCATTTTTTCAGCCAAAGAGAGGAGTCACAAAAAGCAGAAATAGAGATAAAATTCATCACTAACCTTTGATGATCATCAGATGACACTCACAGGACTTCATGTTACACAATACATGTATGCTTTGTTTGGTAAAGTTCATATAAAAATCTGAGTTTACATTGGCGCTTTACGTTCAGAAGTTCCAAAACATCCTTTGATTTTGCAGAGAGCCACATCAATTTACAGGAATACTCATAATAAACATTGCTAAAAGATACAAGTGTTATGCATGGAATTTTAGAATCACTTCTTCTTAATGCAACCTCTGTGTCAGATTTCAAAAAAGCTTTACGGAAAAAGCAAACCATGCAATAATCTGAGTCGGCGCTCAGAGCCCAATCAAGACACAAATATATCCGCCATATTATGCAGTCAACAAAAGTCATAAATAGCATTATAAATCTTCACTTACCTTTGCTGATCTTAGTCGGAATGCACTCCCAGGACTCCCACTTCCACAAGAAATGTTCGTTTTGTTTGGTAATGTTCATCATTTATGTCCAAATAGTTACTTTTGTTAGCGCGTTTGGTAAACAAATCCAAAGTAACAAAGTGGGTTCACTAAAAGCAGAGGAAATGTCAAAAAGTTCCGTAACAGTCAGTAGAAACATGTCAAACGATGTATTGAATCAATCTGTAGGATGTTAACATAAATCTTCAATGTTCCAACCGGAGAATTCCTTTGTCTTCAAAAGTGCGATGGAACAGAGCTCCCTCATGTGAACGCGCATGGTGAGAGCATGGTCAGCTCATGGTGGACCTTACTCATTCCGTTCTCCTTTGGCCCCACTTCACAGTAGAAGCATCAGACAAGGTTCTAAAGACTGTTGACAACTAATGGAAGCCTTAGGAAGTGCAACATTACCAATATCCCACTGTATCTTCAATAGGAGCTGAGTTGAAAATCGACCAACCTCAGATTTCCCACTTCCTGGTTGGATTTTTTCTCAGGTTTTTGCCTGCCATATGGATTCTGCTATACTCACAGACATCATTCAAACAGTTTTAGAAACTACAGAGTGTTTTCCATCCAAATCTACTAATAATATGCATATTCTAGCTTTTATGGCTTTGTAGCAAGCAGTTTACTCTGGGCATGCTTTTCATCGTGACGTGAAAATAATGCCCCCTACCCCAAAGAAGTTAAGGGTTAATGTTTCTTTCTTGCAGGCTTCACTCTAGGTTCTTGCCCGATGGACATTTTTACATATGGTACCAGTCTCTGGTTTTAGAAAAGGGGGAAATGTATGGTATGACGCGCTGTTCGTCATACTGTACGTTGTTATGGTTTACAACATTGTGCTGCATTACGGATGGATGGGTTGTCAGAATGAGTGGCACATGTCATTAAACGAGAGAGTGATGTGCAATTTTTATTTTTTTAATTTTACCTTTATTTAACCAGGCAAGTCAGTTAAGAACAAATTCTTATTTTCAATGACGGCCTGGGAACAGTGGGTTAACTGCCTGTTCAGGGGCAGAACGACAGATTTGTACCTTGTCAGCTCGGGGGTTTGAACTCGCAACCTTCCAGTTACTAGTCCAACGCTCTAACCACTAGGCTACCCTGCCGCCCCATAATGTGAAACTGTGCAGATTTACATTGTTTGACAGCTAAGCTAGATATAGTGGCTTGCGAAAGTATTCACCCCATTGGCATTTTTCCTATTTTCTTGCCTCACAACCTGGAATTAAAATGGATTTTGGGGGGGTTTGTATCATTTGAGTTACACAACATGCCTACCACTTTGAAGATGCAAACCATTTTTTATTGTGAAACAAACAAGAAATAACAAAAACATTTTTTAACTTGAGCATCCCCCCCCAAAAGTCAATACTTTGTAGAGCCACGTTTTGCAGCAATTACAGCTGCAAGTCTCTTGGGGTATGTCTCTATAAGCTTGGCACATCTCGCCACTGGGATTTTTTCAAGGAAAAATTGCTCCACCTGCTGGTGTACAGCAATCTTTAAGTCTTACTTCAGATTCTCAATTGGATTGAGGTCTGGGTTTTGACAAGGCCATTCCAAGACATTTAAATGTTTCCCCTTAAACAACTCGAGTGTTGCATTTAGCAGTATGCTTAGGGTCATTGTCCTGCTGGAAGGTGAACCGCCGTCCCAGTCTCAAATCTCTGGTATCCCTAAAGAACTTCCCTGTATTTAGCACCATCCATCATTCCTTCAATTCAAGTTTTCCAGTCCCTGACGATGAAAAACATCCCCACGGCATGATGCTGCCACCACTATGTGTGTTCTTGGGGTGAGGAGAGGTGTTGGGTTTGCGCAAGACATTGCGTTTTCCTTGATGGACAAAAAGCAACATTTTAGTCTCATCTGACCAACGAGAGAATCACTGACTTGATGTCAGCTGGTCCTTTTGTGGCAGGGCTGAAATGCAGTGTAATTTTGGGGGGATTCAGTTAATTTACATGGCAAAGAGGGACTTTGTAATTAATTGCAATTCATCTGATCACTCTTCACAACATTCTGGAGTAAATGCAAATTGCCATCATACAAACTGAGGCAGCAGACTTTGAAAATTAATATTTGTGTCTTTCTCAAAGCTTTTGGCTACGGCTGTACACTGCTGCTACTCGCTGTTTGTTTGTTTGTTACCTATGCATAGTCCCTTCACCACCACCTACATGTACAGATTATCTCAACTAGCCTGTACCCCTGCACAGTGACACGGTACCGGTTCCCCCTCTATATAGCCTCGTTATTGTTATTCTTATCGTGTTGCTTTTTATCATTACTTTTCTTTTAGCCTACTTGGTAAATATTTTCTTCATCTTGAACTGTACTGTTGGTTAAGGGCTTGTAAGAAAGCATTTCACTGTAAAGTCTACACTTTGGCGCATGTGGCAAATAAAGTTTGATTTGATTTGGTAGATCTTAGAGAACAATTATGACCTGGCCCAACCAGGGAAAGTTCACCAAGGTAAAACGAGGACCCTTGGTATAATTCCATTGTCTTTCACAAGTTTCTCTCAAACCAGTCCATTAACTAAATAATAAATTAAATTTGTGTAGACAATCTTAATAAAGCAACTGAACAAATTGCTGAACACAAACACACAGCTCGGCGCTAGCCTGAAAAGGTTGGGCCAAGTGCCCCATTTGGAATCCCGGCCAAGACATTGGCTCTGGGGGGCAAGTCAAGATGAATCCTCTGTCTAGTCGTAGCGGCGCATGGCGTCTTGCCACTAAGCTTCACTAGTTCTACTGCGGAGAGGAAACAAGGGCTGGGAAAACACATTTTTAAACACAAATTAAACGAAGAGGGGAAGGGATGGAGGGGTGAAAAGAGGAAGAGTCCCTTTGGAAGAGGGCATTATTTATGACACCCCACCCTATCTTCCTCTCTTCCCTTATTCCTTCAGAACAGTTAGTTACACCATTGTGCTAGGAAGCAAAATAGTACCACTTCATATCCATTAGCATCACTAAATGGAAGGGAAGCCATCCAAGGGGAGAGAAGAGACAGACAGGGCTAGGAACAAGCCCCTGTGTACATCCTAAATCATGTTCCAGGTCTCTGCATGGATGCCAAAGCTGTGTTTAGCTATGCCAACCAACTATGCCACCCTGTCCTCACTGTTGGGGGGTGCAGTAAGGGGGTTGGCGAACAAAAATATTCTTCCAGACGAGTGGATGTTTTTGAGTAAGAAAATTATTTTCAGTTCATTTCAGTTGAGTTCAGTTCATTTCAAGATTTTCTAAGTTTAGTTCAGTTTATTTCGAGGGGAAGTCTTCCATTTGTACTAGGATATTCCTTTGTTCGGATTGAAGAGCCACGTGATTGAGTCTACTAAATGTACTGCAATTATTGAAACAAATTATCCAACTGTGGTCTATACAGCATGCCTACGGTATGGCAATTAGGACTAACGGCCTAAATATTGCAGGCGACAGTTACTTACTGAATGTGTATGAAAGACTTCCACATGTACAGTAGCCTTACAAACTGGGCCTCTTATAGCAATTACTGTGTGTGTGTGTGTGTGTGTGTGTGTGTGTGTGTTTGCTTATGAACATTTCAGAAAGCTAGCTCACTTCATTGATAACATGCCAAATATATAGTGAATTCTCTCCATGAGGTTTCTTACATTAAAAACCACTCACAGAATATACAAATCCATATTTAGATTTTCCCCACTGGATGTATGAAGAACAAAGAGAAAACCGTGTGATGCATGATGAAAAAATAACATAAAGAGAAAATAATTGACATTGATCACGCCAAGGCTGGCAGATTTTCCTGCAATATTGACAAACATGTAGATATTTACTACCAGCGAAGTGCGTTACTGGAAGCATCAACTTAAAAAACGAGTTGATGGATGAAATAATTATCAAGGTTGAAAATCCCTTCATGGCTTTTATGATAATAACGATCAGCATGAGGCACAATAATGACGGCCATTTTAAATCCACACTGGCAGGAAGAAGAAATACTGCCATTATATTTATAAACACCACTGAGACTGAGAGACTCGACACTCAGCCCATCTCTCTCCCCATAGGGAGTCTAGGCTAGGCTAGTATCCACCCAGAGCTCAGGCACACACACGGACAGACAGGTAGACAAAGAAGAGACCACATTATCCTTGTCTACACGCTTCAGAGGACACAACCTGTCTTGGGGAACATAACACCACTACTACCCAGGTCATCCTAGAGGGAATAGTGGTAAAACACACCACAGCACAGCTCAGGCAGCACAAGCAGAACAGGGAATTCTGGGAGAGGTAGGGAGTAGAAGCGAAAAGGAGGGAAAAGCAATGGTGGCACAATGACAAGTGAGTGAATTCATGGGTGCGGTCAGAGTAGACACAGTCACCCACCCACCCCCGCCACACACACACACACCAACCCTAAGTTAGAGTTAGAGGACTTCAGGCTCCATCAGGCTGTACTTGAGGGCTTAATTCATCACCCATTCAATCATGGTCTAAAACCCAATGAAGATAAAGTAGCCCAGTACTAGTGTCTGAGAGCTGGAGAAAACATGCTTGAGTAGGCAGTCAGTCCCCCTCACCTGGCCATAAGAAAATATTTCAAAACCAATGCCAGTTTCCATCTTCAAGATAATTATTAAACATTTACAGCTAAGAGGAAACGGAGGCAGGAAGGAAGGCTGAAGTAAACAGGACTGTTATACAGTGCCTTGCAAAAGTATTCATCCCCCTTGGCTTTTTTCCTATTTTGTTGCATTACAACCTGCAGTATTTTCATTTTTGGGGAAAAAAAGGTTCCCGTTTTAATCAGGATATTTTGTCAGGACAAGATGCTAGAATATGCATATAATTGACAGCTTAGGATAGAAAACACTCTAAAGTTTCCAAAACTGAAAAGATATTGTCTGTGAGTATAACAGAACTGATGTTGCAGGCGAAAGCCTGAGAGAAATCCAATCCGGAAATGCCCCAATGAGTCCCTATTGAGCTGTGAATGTGCAATCAACCAGCTTACGCTTTCTACGTATTCCCCAAGATGTCTACAGCATTGTGACGTAGTTTTACGCATTTATGCTGAAGAATAGCTGTAGGCGGCTACATTGCGTAAGTGGTCACCTGATGGCTCCCAGGGTGACTCTCGCGTAAAATACAGAGGTAGCCATTACTCCAATCGGTCCTACTGAAAAACGAATTGTCCCGACGGATATATTATCGAATAGATATTAGGAAAAACACCTTGAGGATTGATTATAAACAACGTTTGCCATGTTTCTGTCGATATTATGGAGCTAATTTGGAATATTTTTCGCCGTTTTCGTGACTGCAATTTCCGGGTGATTTCTCAGCCAAACGTGAAGAACAAACGGAGCTATTTTGCCTGCAAAAATAATATTTTTGGAAAAAAGGAACATTGGCTAGCTAACTGGAAGTCTCGTGAGTGAAAATATCCGAAGCTCATCAAAGGTAAACAATATAATTTGATTGCTTTTCTGATTTCCGTGACCAAGTTACCTGCTGCTAGCTGGACAAAATGCTATGCTAGGCTATCGATAAACTTACACATGCTTGTCTAGCTTTGGCTGTAAAGCATATTTTGAAAATCTGAGATGACAGGGTGATTAACAAAAGGCTAAGCTGTGTCTCAATATATTTAATTTGTGATTTTCATGAATAGGAATATTTTCTAGGGATATTTATGTCCGTTGCGTTATGCTAATTAGTGTCAGGCGACGATTATGCTCCCAAATGCGGGATGGGGAGTCAGTAGAGGTTAAAGGAAAAAAATAAGCTACTAATAAAAAAATAAATAAGCTACTAATAAAAATAAGCTACTAATAAGCTACTTTTGTAAGGCTACTGTACATGTGGAAGTCTTTCATACACATTCAGTAAGTAACTGTCGCCTGCAATATTTAGGCCGTTAGTCCTAATTGCCATACCGTAGGCATGCTGTATAGACCATAGTTGGATAATTTGTTTCAATAATTGCAGTACATTTAGTAGACTCAATCACGTGGCTCCTCAACCCGAATAAAGGAATATCCTAGTACAAATGGAAGACTTCCCCTCGAAATAAACTGAACTAAACTTAGAAAATCTTGAACTAAACTAAAATTAACTGAATTATTTTCTTACTCAAAAACATCCACTCGTCTGGAAGAATATTTTTGTTTGCAAACCCCCTTACTGCACCCCCCAACAGTGAGGAAAGGGTGGCGTAGTTGGTTGGCATAGCTAAACACAGTTTTGACATTCATGCAGAGACATGGAACATGATTTAGGATGTACACAGGGGCTTGTTCCTAGCCCTGTCTGTCTCTTCTCTCCCCTTGGATGGCTTCCCTTCCATTTAGTGATGCTAATGGATATGAAGTGGCACTATTTTGCTTCCTAGCGCTATGGTGTAACTAACTGCTCTGAAGGAATAAGGGAAGAGAGTAAGATAGGGTGGGGTGTCATAAATAATGCCCTCTTCCAAAGGGACTCTTCCTCTTTTCACCCCTCCATCCCCTCCCCTCTTCGTTTAATTTGTGTTTACAAATGTGTTTTCCCAGCCCTTGTTTCCTCTCCGCAGTAGAACTAGTGAAGCTTAGTGGCAAGATGCCATGCGCCGCCACGACTAGACAGAGGATTCATCTTGACTTGCCCCCCAGACCTAACGTCTTGGCCGGGATTCCAAATGGGGCACTTGGCCCAACCTTTTCAGGCTAGCGCCGAGCTGTGTGTTTGTGTTCAGCAATTTGTTCAGTTGCTTTATTAAGATTGTCTACACAAATTTAATTTATTATTTAGTTAATGGACTGGATTGAGAGAAAATTGTGAAAGAAAATGGAATTATACCAAGGGTCCTCGTTTTACCTTGGTGAACTTTCCCTGGTCGGGCCAGGTCATAATTGCTCTCTAAGATCCATCAAATCAAACTTTATTTGCCACATGCGCCAAAGTGTAGACTTTACCGTGAAATGCTTACTTACAAGCCCTTAACCAACAGTACAGTTCAAGATGAAGAAAATATTTACCAAGTAGGCTAAAATAAAAAGTAATGATAAAAAGTAACACGATAGAATAACAATAACGAGGCTATATAGAAGGGGCACCGGTACCGTGTCACTGTGCAGGGGTTCAGGCTAGTTGAGATAATCTGTAAATGTAGGTGGTGGCGAAGGGACTATGCATAGGTAACAAACAAACAGCGAGTAGCAGCAGTGTACAGCCGGAGTCCACATTTTTGAGAAAGACACAAATATACATTTTCAAAGTCTGCTGCATCAGTTTGTACGATGGCAATTTGCATTTATTCCAGAATGTTATGAAGTGATCAGATGAATTGCAATTAATTACAAGGTCATGCCATGCAAATGAACTGAATCCCCAAAACTTTTACACAGCATTTCAGCCCTGCCACAAAAGGACCAGCTGACATGTCAGTGATTCTCTCGTTAACACAGGTGTGAGTGTTGATCGCCAGCCTTGTCCTCGTCACTCTGTCATGCTGATTGAGTTCGAATAACAGACTGGAAGCTTCAAAAGGTGGGTGGTGCTTGTAATCATTGTTCTTCCTCTGTCAATCATGGTTACCTGCAAAGAAACACGTGCCGTCGTCATTGCTTTGCACAAAAAGGGCTTCACAGGCAAGGATATTGCTGCCAGTAAGATTGCACCTAAATAAACCATTTATCGGATCATCAAGAACTTCAAGGAGAGTGGTTCAATTGTTGTGAAGAAGGATTCAGGGTGCCCAAGAAAGTCCAGGGAGCGCCAGGAAGTTGATTCAGCTGCGGGATTGGGGCACCACCATTATAGAGCTTGCTCAGGAATGGCAGCAGGCAGGTGTGAGTGCATCTGCACGCACAGTGAGGTGAAGACTTTTGGAGGATGGCCTGGTGTCAAGAAGGGCCGCAATGAAGCCACTTCTCTCCAGGAAAAACATCAGACTGATATTCTGCAAAAGGTACAGGGATTGGACTGCTGAGTACTGGGGTAAAGTCATTTTCTCTGAATCCCCTTTCCGATTGTTTTGGGCATCCGGATAAAAGCTTGTCCAGAGAAGACAAGGTGAGCACCACCATCAGTCCTGTGTCATGCCAACAGCAAAGCATCCTGAGAGCATTCATGTGTGGGGTTGCTTCTCAGCCAAAGGAGTGGGCTCACTCTCAATTGTGCCTAAGAACACAGCCATGAAGACAGAATGGTACCAACACATCCTCCGAGAGCAACTTCTCCCAACCATCCAGGAACAGTTTGGTGATTAACAATGCCTTTTCCAGCATGATGGAGCACCTTGCCATAAGGCAAAAGTGATAACTAAGTTGCTCGGGGAACAGAACATCAATATTTTGGGTCCATGGCCAGGAAACTCCCCAGACTTTAATCCCATTGAGAACCTGTGGCCAATCTTCAAGAGGCGGGTGGACAAACAAAAACCCAGAAATTCTGACAACTTCAAGCATTGATTATGCAAGAATGGGCTCCCATCAGTCAGGATGGGGCCCATAAGCTAATTGACAGCATGCCAGGGCGGATTGCAGATGTCTTGAAAAAGAAGGGTCAACACTGCAAATATTGACTTTTTGCATCAACTTCATATAATTGTCAATAAATGCCTTTGACACTTATGAAATGCTTGTAATTATACTTCAGTATTCCATAGTAACATCTGACAAAAATATCTAAAGACGCTGAGGCAGCAGACTTTGTGAAAATTAATATTTGTCATTCTCAAAAATTTTGGCCACGGCTGTACAAGAGGGGGGGGGGTCAATGTGGGGGGCAGGTAGCATGGTGGTTAGAGCGTTGGACTAGTAGGTATTAGACTCTGTCAGGGAGAAGTTGAAAATGTCAGTGAAGACCCTTGACAGTTGGCATGTTTTGAGTACACGTCCTGGTAATCCATCTGGCCCAGTGGCTTTGGAAACGTGACCTGTTTAAAGGTTTCGTTCAATCGGCTACCGAGAGCGTTATCAGAGTCATCCGGCACTGCTGGTGCTCTAGTGCATGCTTCAGTGTTGCTTGCCTCGAAGCGAACATAAATCGGCATTTAGCTCGTCTGGTAGGCTCGCTTCACTGGGCATCTCGCATCTGGGTTTCCCTTTGTACTCCATAATAGTTTTCAAGCCCTGCCACATCCGACGAGCGTCAGATGTGTACCGATGAATCAAACCACAATCTTAATCGTGTGTTGATGGTTTGGTGGTTCGTCTGACGGTATAGCAGAATTTCTTATAAGCGTCCGGATTAGTCTCCCGCTCCTTGAAATCTAGTTAAATGTAACTACAGTTGGCTTATCAGCTTTTGAGAGCCACCACAGGAGGTTTGTGCAACCTTAATTGGGGACAATGGGCTCATGGTAATCTTTGGAGCGGAATCAGTGGAATGCTATCAATTACAACTTGATGCCATTCCATTTGCTCTGGTCCAGCCAGTATTGTGAGTTGTCTTCCCGTCAGCTGCCTCCATTGATTTACCACACATTTACCAAGTATGCCTGCATTGATGCCTGCTTTACAACATATTCGGGGTCAATTGCAATCACATTACATAGATTATATTTAGTTTCAGAACCAGGTACTAAGACCACAGAAGTCCCTAAAAGCCTTGAGGCTCATGTCTCCTCCATGGCTCAGAGCTACCCATTGGATGAAAGGCTTTGAAGGTCAGCCAATAATCAAGCTAATGGTCTCATTATGTTTCCTGTACCATTGCCATGGTAGCAGTACTAGAGTAGGCCTTGGTGGAAGGATACGTTAAGACTGTTTGACTTGAGTGTAGTAATACGCTTGGCCACTGATCCCGTTCTGCTGTACAAGGGTGCCGACAGAGCATGTCTTTCAGGCGTGTGTGTGTGTTAGACATTGTCTGTGTGTGGGTGTTAATTACATTTATATTAAAGACTGTCAAATGTGATTTAGAGTCATCTTCATTCTTTTAAACTCCTTTTCCCACAGGGGTAATTCAAGATGAAGTAGCGGCTGACCGTGACATTGTCTCTAGTTCTCTAACAGCTGATCCCAGTACAGTTTAGATGGTAGTGGTTGGACTGCATGGTGCAGTGTAGTAGGTAGATCAACGTAGGTGGTATACGCAGCATGCTCCCCATGGGCATAGATTCTTGACCTTTTTTAGACAAAGTGGGATACTTTGTAACGTGGATCTCTTGGCATTTCCTGAACATTATCACACTAGGCAGAACGAGATGAGTCATTAATGATGTCAGAGGGGATGTTGAGGGAGGAGATCACCTACCTCTATCTCTCGTTCTCTTCTCACCCCCTCTCTTTCACTTGTTCATCTCTGTCTCTCTCAAACACACTCTTTCCCCCCCTTCCTCTTTCTGTCACTCTCTCCCTCTCTTTCTCACTCGGTCGGGTGAATGGTGTCATGCTCGTGAGGGGTTGCCGTTGGTGCAGACTAATAATGACACATTATACCCCAGGACCCACACTCAATTAACACACTGTCTAATTAGAATAATCTAGCAGTTTATCTATGAAAAAGACTGTGGTTGTAAAACTGGGCCACGCCACATTAACTTTACTGTCCCCTTCTCCTTCCCTTTTTTATTCCCATTTATATTTTAATGATAATAACCTGCTTAAACATCGGCCATTACCAAACATATTGTGTAAGCATCTTTCATTTAGTGTAGGGAAATAGATGTGGCTTGATGATAGGAGATTTGCTAACAGAGTCAGTCTGGGGAAGCAAGCAGTATGTGACTTTGAACTCCTGTCTCTCCATTGTATTTGCTAAAGGAAGACTCTCTTTCTATTTTTATCTCCCTTTCTGATCTTGACTATACTCATGAAAGTAGCCTCTAAAATAAATGATAGTCAAACAACTGTTTTCTCCTTCTCCCGAGCCTGCTATTTACTCACGGAAATAGATCTCTCTGTATTTATATATTTTATTTTACACTAGTATTGTTTCTTTCTTTTCTCCACCCGCTCTGCATTCACACATTTACATTTTTAATAACGCTTTAAGAGAAGTAAAGACGAGCTTGATTTGAAACCTAATAATAGAGCAGTGCTCAGTAAAACAGAGAGATAGAGATCATAGATATCAATGTATTATTCATTTGCCATTTCTTTAGATAAGTTTTATGAGTGAAAGGGGCATCAAAACATGAGTTGCTAGGTTTACCACTTTGGAATAGTTTTTTACAAAATGTGGGATTGTTATGAATGAAAAGGGCCTTGAGTTATCCCTGATCGTGTAACCAGACCAGGAGATACTCTGAGCCCTTGTGATAGCCAAAACTAAGTGCATAAAGTAATACTCTGGGCCCTTGTTAATTAGACCCCACAGTTTAATCAAGTTAGGAAACGCTCAGGGGCCTAGTCATGAAAACACTATGTTGTCAATGTGAATCTTATGAAGGCCTTGTGTGAACAATGCCCTTAGGTAAGGTGTTAATTGCTTCTAAATCTCTTTGATATCGTATGTAGGCTAGCACCTGTCTGCTCCATTGGACAACAGTCTATTTCTACCTCCAGACAGTCTACATATACACAGAGGGGTTGTTACTGATTTCCTTTTGTATCTTGCCTGTCTAGGCATTCATCCCAAATGGCACCCTATTCCATATGTAGTCTCAGTCTCGGCCTCAGTCTCTTTTTAAATAGCTTCCTCTTGCTATCTCTTGTCTCAGGCCGAGGTTGTTTGTTACCATTCCCGTTCACAGCTCACTCGCCACATATGAAAATATTTATGTGGGCCAAATGTAATTTAGTGATATATGGCTTGACAGATAGGGAAGTATTTGTAGGGCAGGCCGTCTATGAAAGATGATGGAATCTAACATTGTCCTTCTGTGTAAACCTAACTGATTAACTTAATTTAACCTTGTGTAATACCCTAGAGGCAGTGGCACCCCTAAAAACAAAACGTTTGTCATAAGAAACTAGCTCCCCGGTATACATGAAACACCCAAGCCCTGAAGCAAGCTTCCAGAAAATTAGAACAGAAATGGAGCTACACCAAACTGGGAGTCTGCCGATTAGCTTGGAAAGACAGTATCCTGTAGTATCGAAGAGCCCTCAGTGCTGCTCGATCATCCTATTTTTCCAACTTATTTGAGGAGAATAAGAACAATCCTACATTTATTTTTGATACTGTCGCAAAGCTAACTAAAAATTCCCCAAGAGAGGACGACTTTCACTTCAGCAGTGATACATTAATTAATCAACTTCTTTGACCGAAAGATCATGATCATTATAAAGCAAATTACAGACTCCTCTTTAAATCTGAGTATTATTCCAACGCTCAGTTGTCCTGAGTCTGCACATCCCTGTCACGACCTCAAAATTTGTAATATTATATCTCTTGGCACATTGATGAAAATAGTAATGGCCTCTAAACCTTCAAGCAGCATACTGCACCCTATTCCAACTAAACTACTGAAAGAGCTGCTTCTTGTACTTCTCCCTCCTATGTTGAACATAATGTCTCCCTATCCACCGGATGTGTACTAAACTCACTAAAAGTGGCAGTAATAAGCCTCACTAGAAAAAGCCAAACCTTGACCTAGAAAATATAAAAATTCCTCTCAATTTTTTTTGAAAAAGCTGTTGCACAGCAACACACTGCCTTTCTGAAGTCTAGTGATGTTTACGAAACGCTTCTAGCAAAGTATACGAAACATGGTGGTTTTAGACACCATCATAGCACTGAGACGGCTCTCGTGAAGGTGGCAATTTACTTTTTAATGGCACCAGACCATGGCTCTGCATCTGTCTTTGTGCTCCTAGACCTTAGTGCTGCCTCAGATACCATCGATCACCACATTCTTTTGGAGATATTGGAAACCCAAATTAGTCTACACGGACAAGTTCTGGCCTGGTTTCGATCTTATCCGTTGGGAAGATATCAGTTTGTCTCTGTGGATGGTTTGTCCGCTGACAAATCAACTAATTTTCAGTGTTCCTCAAGGTTCCGTTTTAGGACCTCTGTTTTCACTATATATTTTACCTCTAGGTGACGTCATTTGGAAACATAATTTGAACTTTCACTGCAAATTACACACAGCTGTACATTTCAATGAAACATGGTGAATCCCAAAAATTGCCCTCCCTGGAAGCCTGTGTTTTCAGACATAAGGAAGTGGATGGCGGCAAATGTTTTACTTTTAAACTTGGACAAAACATAAATGCTCGTTCTAGGTCCCAAGAAACAAAGAGATCTGATGGAGCTGACAATTTATTCTTGATGGTTGTACAGTCGCATCAAATAAATCTTTAAAGGACCTCGGCGTTACTCTGGACCCTGAACATATCAAGACTGTTTCAAGGATGGCTTTTTTCCATCTACGTAACTTTGCATAAATCAGAATGTCTATCCAAAAATGATGCAAAAAAATTAATCCATGCTTTTAGTCACTTTTAGATTAGACTTCTGCAATGCTCTAGTCAGTGCTAAACACAGCTGCTAGAAACTTGACTAGAACCACATTACTCCAGCGCTGGTCTCTTTACACTGGCTTTCTGTTAATGCGACCTTTTAAGTCTTTATTGAAGACTCATCTCTTCAGTAGGTCCTATGATTGAGTGCAGTGTGGCCTCGGGGTGTGAAGGTGAACGGAAAGGAACTGGAGCGAAGAACCACCCTGGCTGTCTCTGCCTGGCCGCTTTCCCTCTCTCCACTGGGATTCTCTGCCTCTAACCCTATTACAGGGGCTGAGTCATTGGTGCTCTTCCATGCCGTCCCTAGGAGGGGTGTATCACTTGAGTGGGTTGAGTCTCTGACGTGATCTTCCTGTCCTGGTTGGCACCCCCTCTGGTTCGTGCCGTGGGGGAGATCTTCGTGGGCTATACTCGGCCTTGTCTCAGGATGGTAAGTTGGTGGTTGAAGAAATCCCTCTATTGGTGTGGGGGCTGTACTTTGGCAAAGTGGGTGGGGTTATATCCTGCTTGTTGGGTCCTGTCCAGGGTTATCATCGGAATGTGGCCACAGTGTCTCCCGACCCCTCCTGTCTCAGCCTCCAGTAATTATGCTGCAATAGTTTGTGTGTTGGGGGGCTAGGGTCAGTCTGTTATCTGGAGTATTTCTCCTGTCTTATCTGGTGTCCTGTGTGAATTTAAGTATGCTCCCTCTAATTCTCTCTTTCTCCCGGAGGACCTGAGCCCTAAGATCATGCTTGATGACTCCTTACTGTCCCCAGTCCCCCTGGTCGTGCTGCTGCTTCAGTTTCAACTGTTCTGCCTGCAGCTATGGACCCCTGACCTGTTTAACGGACGCGCTACCTTGTCCAATACCTGCTGTTTTCGTCTCTGTCTGTCTCTCTCTCTCTCTCTCTCTCTCTCCTGCTGTCTCCAACTCTGAATGATCGGCTATGAAAAGCCAACTGACATTTACTCCTGAGGTGCTGACCTGTTGTACCCTCTGTAACCACTGTGACCCTGCTGGTCATCTATGAACATTTGAACATCTTGGCCATGTACTGTTATAATCTTGTACAGTGGGATCCTCTTTTACAGATAGTGAATCCATACTGTATAATCCTATATACAGTAGGATTGTACCGTGGGATCCTCTATTACAGATAGGGACTCTATAGGGGTCAGAACCAAAGCCCTACACTAGATATGGAGTTGTGAATTTAATTCCTCCACACTCTGTAGGCTACACATGTATTGACATACACGTATTATGGATCAGATAGACAACACATGCGTTCTACTTCTAGATTCAACCCCCAAAGTTCCTCCTTAGTTCCCTCGATTTCCCAATCAGATTCCCTGCGCTTATTATCTAATTGTAGAATATGGCTGAGGCATTGTGTGAGAATGTGTGCTTGAGTTTGTGCGTGTGTGTTTTTCTGTGTTGTATGTGTGATATGGAATGCTAGCGTTTGTTCCTCTTTGTCTGTTTTCCACTCCACTGAATTTGCCGTCCCATGATGCTACAGTTCAACGAAGCAGGAAATGATACTTTGCAGAGCCACCATGTTTTCAGATCTTTCAAATGTATTTGTGTGTGTGTCTCTCTGGTGTGTGTGTCTCTCTGGTGTGTGTGTCTCTCTGGTGTGTGTGTCTCTCTGGTGTGTGTCTGTGTGTGTCTGTGTCTGTGTGTCTCTCTGATGTGTGTGTCTCTCTGGTGTGTGTCTCTCTGGTGTGTGTGTGTGTGTGTGTGAGCGTAGTCAGCAGATGCACTGTGAGCTCTATGAGAGGGGCTTTTGTTGCAAGGTTTGAAATATTAATTGTTTTTATGGTTAAACTGGCTTGACTATAAATGTTTCCTAGTTTGCCTTCTGTATTGACTGTGTTCATTTTTACATCTTTGTAGAAATAAAACATAAAAACCTTGAATTGTTTACCAATCTATTCAATGAAAGCTAGAATGTAACTCTATGAAGTCTTACAGCAGGCCTACAACAGCATCATAACACCTAGGACTGGCATGGTAATTGTACAATCGTGTAACTGCAGCTTATGAATGAAGACTGTCATGAAAATAAAATAATTGTTCTAACTATTTGAATACATTTGAAGGTTACCGAGGGTCAAATATCATACCCCCAAGACATGCTAACCTCACACCATTACAATAACAGGGGAGCTTAACATGTCTTGGGCAAATGATATTTGACCCTCTAACTTTCTCAGTCATTCACGATTCATTCAGGATTATCCGTAATTATGGTAGCATCCACATTAATGTAGAAGTGTTTAGAAATATATTACATTCTTATTTACAATAAAAGTGACTACATTATTTAATATTAATTTCTATTTGGCACTAAATAATCTGAAACACAACCAAAATGAACTGCAAATGCATCCAAGTTTGTAGAGTCACAAGCTTGATGTAGTCATTGCGTGCCAGGAAGATTGGACCAAATACTAAACTACTTAATTTTTTTTGACTACTTTATTTGTTAGCATCTTTAGGGGTTCTATAATTTTTACCCCTACCTTAATGAGAAAAACATAATTACTTGTTTAACAATATCTCTTTCTCTGAGCATTTGTATTTATAAGAAATATTGATGTCACGTTCTGGTATTTTATCTTTGTTTTAGTATGGTCAGGGAGGAGGATGAGGTTCGTTACAATAAAAAATCCAACTGTTTTTAACATCCAATATATTTTATTTAGTCATTATTGTTCATCTTCATCAAAACTGTCAAGACTACAAGTGAGGTTTCTGTGGTTCGGATCAGTTTGGCAGTGGTTGACAAATAACCAGGCCCTCTCTCACCCACAGAAGAGGGAAGGGGGTGTGGGGCTGTTCAGCTTTTTAACATATTGGAGCCTCCGTACAAGGAATCTAAGACAGAATTAGGCCTTGCTGTTGAATTTAGTCTATATGAATTGTGTAGCAGATTACATTAAACAACAACAGAGCCGTAGGCAGGATTTGTTAAGGGTGTGTATGTTTCAATTTGAACAAGATGCTAGAAATATTGCCTCCGGTATACTGAGTAAGGATCAGTGTAGGGTGATTTTCTAAGAGCTAGGACATATTGGGCTATCCGATTTTAAGACATTTGAGAGAGATATATGTTGGTCGAAGAGAGATAATGCTTTGCTATCTCTCTTCAGTAGTGTGAGTAGACCACAGAGAGTATTTCTTTGATACTGTGTGTTCCGGAAAACATTTATAGCAAAGAAACGCCAATTGGGTTGAACGTGAGACATCATTAGTAAACCCGTTCTTGAATTGAAGGACCTGTGTGTGTGCTTGGAAGTTAACATTTCCTGTACAACAACGGCTAGCTCTGAATTGGATGCTAAGCTAACAAAGGGAAAGGAGACATTTCCCTTTGTTCACAGCAAAACCCCACCCTTTGCGGGAATCCCGTGTGATTTCAGCTTTCAGGGCGTTACCCTGCGCCTTGGGCAACGGAAGTCCCGCCTTGCGGGAATCCCTTGTGAATTCAGCTTTCAGGGCTAAGTGACCCCTTGTGCTGAAGAATCAGCAGTAATTATTTTGTGAAAAAAAGCAGAACTCATTGAAGTCGCTGATCAAATAATTGATGAGAGAACGCAGGTGAGAAAGATGGAAAAATTGATCTCCGAGCAAGCCGAGGAAATCTCATCACTGAATTTCTCGCTCCGCACTCAAGACCTCTACCTGCAAACCATGACATATAAGTACAAGGCTGAACGGAGCCAGTGTGACACTCACGTGTCTAAAATAAGTGCTCTAAGCACCCAAGTGGACCACCCTTAGGTACCATCTGGAGGAATTCCAGAACAGTCACACACTAAAGCGTGACTACCCAACCAAGCTCGTAACTGGAGCTCGGTGAAGCTGACAAAAGGTTTCAGACTTTGCCTATCTCAGATGTACATTACTCTTCTCCTCTTGGCCATTCGGCACAGTCATTTAGCCCCTCCTCGCCAACAAAGCCAAAGCTTGGCTTCTCCCCTTGGCCTTTCGGACACAATTTCCCCACAGGATGAAGTCAACACTCTCCGTGCACTTGGCACGGAACGCCTTAACAAAATTGTCAAAAACTTCTGCACCTTTGACCCCGTTCCAGGATAGCCACATTTTTTTTTTTTTTTAATTTCACCTTTATTTAACCAGGTAGGCTAGTTGAGAACAAGTTCTCATTTGCAACTGCGACCTGGCCAAGATAAGGCATAGCAGTGTGAACAGACAACACAGAGTTACACATGGAGTAAACAATTAACAAGTCAATAACACAGTAGAAAAAAGGGGAGTCTATATATACATTGTGTGCAAAAGGCATGAGAAGGTAGGCAAATAATTACAATTATGCAGATTAACACTGGAGTGATAAATGATCAGATGGTTATGTAAAGGTAGAGATAGAGATATTGGTGTGCAAAAGAGCAGAAAAATAAATAAATAAAAACAGTATGGGGATGAGGTAGGTGAAAATGGGTGGGCTATTTACCAATAGACTATGTACAGCTGCAGCGATCGGTTAGCTGCTCAGATAGCAGATGTTTGAAGTTGGTGAGGGAGATAAAAGTCTCCAACTTCAGCGATTTTTGCAATTCGTTCCAATCACAGGCAGCAGAGAACTGGAACGAAAGGCGGCCAAATTAGGTGTTGGCTTTAGGGATGATCAGTGAGATACACCTGCTGGAGCGCGTGCTACGGATGGGTGTTGCCATCGTAACCAGTGAACTGAGATAAGGCGGAGCTTTACCTAGCATGGACTTGTAGATGACCTGGAGCCAGTGGGTCTGGCGACGAATATGTAGCGAGGGCCAGCCGACTAGAGCATACAAGTCGCAGTGGTGGGTGGTATAAGGTGCTTTAGTGACAAAACGGATGGCACTGTGATAAACTGCATCCAGTTTGCTGAGTAGAGTGTTGGAAGCAATTTTGTAGATGACATCGCCGAAGTCGAGGATCGGTAGGATAGTCAGTTTTACTAGGGTAAGTTTGGCGGCGTGAGTGAAGGAGGCTTTGTTGCGGAATAGAAAGCCGACTCTTGATTTGATTTTCGATTGGAGATGTTTGATATGGGTCTGGAAGAAGAGTTTAGAGTCTAGCCAGACACCTAGGTACTTATAGATGTCCACATATTCAAGGTCGGAACCATCCAGGGTGGTGATGCTGGTCAGGCGTGCGGGTGCAGGCAGCGAACGGTTGAAAAGCATGCATTTGGTTTTACTAGCGTTTAAGAGCAGTTGGAGGCCACGGAAGGAGTGCTGTATGGCACTAAGACGTTCTTAGCAGACATAGAGGACGCCTTGGATGGCTACCCAAACTACTGACAGGATTTACTTGTTGAAGCGAATGTCGAATATACACATGACAATGTTCATCCATCTACAACATCAACACATGCAAAACGACTGTGCGAAACTGGCCACGGCTTTGAATATAGAATTCAGTGCTCCGGCGACTCACAAAAAACGACAGCTTGCTGACTAACACTGTCAAATTAGCTCGGAATAAACACCCACAAGCATATTATCACAGGCTTCGTTCAGCTTACTTTGGCATACTCACTGAAACAGGAATGGAAGAGCTGTTCCCATTCAAACAAATGCTTCTGTCAAACATGTATCCCCGCTTCATTAACTACTTGGACCCTACAGACCACGTTAGTTTGCCACTCTCAGAACTCAGAGCTTGAGAGCACAGCATCTGAGGCATCAAAAAAAAGTGAGCCGCGCGAAGAGCCCTGAAATCTCGGTTTTGAACATTTAACAGGAGTACTCACTCCAGATAGAGGATGCGTTAACAGAGATAGGAGCATTGAGTGATGACGCACAACAACGGTATCTACCACGAAACCACGATACCAGTAACCACTATGGTCAAAATAGCTGTGAAGTATGTCTCCAGCGAAACGACAACCGCTACAATCAACCTGATCGCTACGTTCCTGCACCCAACCCACACAAAGTGTCAAGGCACAAGGGTAACAAAAGGTTCAATGACGACCGAAGCTCTGCTAAGAGAAGCACCAAAGCACCAACATTTTGAGACAGTGGAAAAAGATAAGTCACTATGACTAGATGTGGAATTTACGGACAACAGGTTCACCGAAATTAACACCTTTAGCGAGGACGTCAACAATCAAATTACTCCCACTCCCACTCAAGACCCTAACTCAAAGATGCCATACTTCGAAACAGTCCTGCAAGACTGCTTAACATGTGACGCGCTAATTGATTCAGGCTTGACAATTTCGCTCATCTCTCAAAAAATGTTCCATGATCTCAAAAGTGCTTTGAACCCAGCTAAATGCTGTTTAAAAACTAAACGATGCGACACTAAACTTCAAGGTTTAGACTACCTCACCTCTCACAATGAGACTCATGGTGAAAGTACACTTCCAAGACGTATCGCTTGTTTACCCTGTGTATGGTACCAGCCTCGAAACTGAACATCTGCTACTCGGAGCAGACATGATGGATCATTTGGTCCCACTGATGGATTGTAAACGCAACCAATTGTGGTCACAGGTAACCTTGCCATCTCCACTGACCACACGTCTTCTCCTAAAGCTGGCTGCAACACAGTCATCCACAAGGAGCATCTGTCGACAGCAGCCCTTGCAAAAAATACGTTTCGACACCTCTTGGTGCAGAATCTGACTCAAGCAGATATTACGATATCTAGTCACATTCAATCAGTAAACCTGATTGACTATTATTTTCATGATTGCGAGCCTACAGTCTCTGTGATTGAGCAACTTCCCTCCTCCTTGGAGTCATACAATACTGTAGCTAAGATTAACTTGTCTTGTCCTTCGGACACTTCCGCGTGCACTGCATCTGTCTCAGGAAACAAAGCATCAACGTGCAGAGTGGACTCTGCTTCCGATGATACATTTCACACTTTGAGAGGGACTGAAACCCCTTTCTATGGAACTAACGGTGTCAGTTCCGCCACTGACCCAATGTCTCCCACTGGTGAAACAGTGTTCGCAGACAGATATCCTCGTCTCAGTTCGCAGGTACTGGAAGGGTTGCCACATGTGGACGCTGTGGTGACTGGCAGGCCACAACAGCCACTGAGCATTTTGAAGCACAAACATCAGGAGATTTGGATGAAAGATTACATCCAATCCAGTAACAACGCAGATGCTGACAACTTGTATAAATGGTCCAACCTTTTCTTTTGGGCCTTGGACACTAACACCACCTGCTGGTGGGGGGGTCCTGAGACACAAAGGCGGGGGAGGATACTAGCCCAGACTCATGATGAGCCTTGTTGAGGCTGGTGGGGGGGTCGAGACTACATGCAACACTGTATGAGGCCCCCCGATCAGGAAACAAATCTAGTTATAAACTTCCCCATGATAACAGAGAGGAGCGGACAAGCCCCTTGACGGGGATAACCTTAGAATACATCTGAGATATGACTGAGGTGTACAACATTGGTCGTCAAAGAAGTCCAGTGGACTTTCCACCTCCAAAAACAAATGGTAACAATAATAATTCCTTGCCATGTTATTAAGTTTTCATCCAAAACGTTGTCTATGCGATATGAAAATGAATGAAACTATTTTTGTTAGATATGAAAGTGATTTTAGGAGTCATAAGAGATTAGAGATAACTTCTAATCATATCCTTTGCACATTACGTGTCAGACGGACAGAGCCGCCCCCTTTTGCCAGAGTGTTTAAAAGAACTGGCTAAGAATTAACCTCTCAGACCAGAAAACCGTGAGGCCGTGGTCCACACGCTGAAATGGTTAGAAACTCTGAAGCTTTCAACACGAGGTGAAGAAAATGAACTTACCAGACCAGGACACCGCCTGTCTGCAGCTACCAGTGTAAAGTGCTTTGGAACTTTGACTATCTACCTGAGGAAGAGGAGAAGGAAACTCCCCTCTCAGACAATCACTGGTACGGCTAAGTAACTGACCTTAAGAAACAGCCCAATGGAGACCGGACAACTAAGAAGAAGGACAGTGTGACCTCTGGTGGACAGTCAGAGCATGTACAAGGGGCCCACAGGACAGGCTCACCAAACCACATTCTTCTGAAGGAGGGCTCGTAATGACAGAGAAACGGTGAACGGCATACAACACGTAAATACATGTATTATTTCCAGTGGTGGAAAAAGTACCCAATGTCATATTTGATTAAAAGTATAGATAGCTTATTAGAACGTTGCTCAAGTAAAAGTCACCCAGTAAAATACTACTTGAGTAAAAGTCTAAAAGCATTTTCTTCTAAATATACTTAAGTATCAAAAATAAATGTAATTGCTAAAATATACTTAACCTCTCTGGGGTAGGGGCAGTGTTTTGACAGCCGGATGAAAAGCGCACCCAAAGTAAACTACCTGTTACTCAGGTCCAGAAGCTAGGATATGCATATACAGTGGGGCAAAAAAGTATTTAGTCAGCCACCATTTGTGCAAGTTCCCCCACTTAAAAAGATGAGAAAATCACATTGTAGGATTCTTTATGAATTTATTTGCAAATTATGGTGGAAAATAAGAATTTGGTCACCTACAAACAAGCGAGATTTCTGGCTCTCACAGACCTGTAACTTCTTCTTTAAGAGCCGTCTCTGTCCTCCAATCGTATTAATGGCACCTGTTTGAACTTGTTATCAGTATAAAAGACACCTGTCCACAACCTCAAACAGTCACACTCCGAACTCCAATATGGCCAAGACCAAAGAGCTGTCAAAGGACACCAGAAACAAAATTGTAGACCTGCACCAGGCTGGGAAGACTGAATCTGCAATAGGTAAGCAGCTTGGTTTGAAGAAATCAACTGTGGGAGCAATTATTAGGAAATGGAAGACATACAAGACCACTGATAATCTCCCTCGATCTGGGGCTACACGCAAGATCTCACCCCGTGGGGACAAAATGATCACAAGAACGGTGAGCAAAAATCCCAGAACCACACGGGGGGACCTAGTGAATGACCTGCAGAGAGCTGGGACCAAAGTAACAAAGCCTACCATCAGTAACACACTACGCCGCCAGGGACTCAAATCCTGCAGTGCTGGGTCTTTCAGCATGACAATGATCCCAAACACACCGCCCGGGCAACGAAGGAGTGGCTTTGTAAGAAGCATTTCAAGGTCCTGGAGTGGCCTAGCCAGTCTCCAGATCTCATCCCCATAGAAAATCTTTGGAGGGTGTTGAAAGTCCGTGATGCCCAGCAACAGCCCCAAAACATCACTGCTCTAGAGGAGATCTGCATGGAGGAATGGGCAGCAACAGTGTGTGAAAACCTTGTGAAGACTTACAGAAAACGTTTGACCTCTGTCATTGGGTATATAACAAAGTATTGAGATAAACTTTTGTTATTGACCAAATACTTATTTTCCACCATAATTTGCAAATAAATTCATTAAAAATCCTACATTGTGATTTTCTGGATTCTTTTTCTCTTTTGTCTGTCATAGTTGAAGTGTACCTATGATGAAAATTACAGGCCTCTCATCTTTTTAAGTGGGAGAACTTGCACAATTGGTGGCTGACTAAATACTTTTTTGCCCCACTGTAATTGGTAGATTTGGATAGAAAACACTCTAACGTTTCTAAAACTGTTAAAATAATGTCTGTGAGCTGTGAGTATAACAGAACTGATATGGCAGGCGAAAGCCAGAGGACACACCATCCCCAAACAAACAAAAAATTCAGCTTACCACTATTTTCAATGGCTAGAATTTTTAGAATGAGGCCAAGTCCTCCCAGATTGCAGTTCCTAGGGCTTCCACTAGATGTCAACAGTCTTTAGAAAGAGTTTCAGGCTGGTTTTTGGAATAATGAGCCAGAAATTGTAGTTATTCTATGTGGCTCCCATTTTGGCTGTAGTGTTTCCAAGCGTGTGGAGGAAAGTGCATTCTTTCTTATTTAACTCCAGTAATGAACATACCATTCGCTGTCTTAAAATGTATTGTTTATTTGCGTATTAGGATACCTAAGGTTTGATTATAAACGTTGTTTGACTTGTTTGGAAAAGTTTATTACTAACGTTTGGGATTAATTTTGTATGCATTTTGATGGAGGGAAACTGAGTGGATTTTTGACTGAAGCGCACCAGCTAAATTGAGTTTTTATTAATATAAAGAAGGACATTATCGAACAAAAGGACCATTTGTGATGTAACTGGGACCTTTTGGAGTGCAAACAGAAGAAGATCATCAAAGGTAAGGCATTTTTTTATATTGCTATTTCTGACCTTTATGTGATTTTCATGCTTTTGAATGCGGGGCGCTGTCCTCAGATAATCGCTTAATTGGCTTTCGCCGTAAAGCCTTTTGAAATCTGACACAGCAGCTGGATTAACAAGAAGTTAAGCTTTATTTTGATATATAACACATACAGTGCCTTGCGAAAGTAATTGGCCCCCTTGAACTTTGCGACATTTTGCCACATTTCAGGCTTCAAACATAAAGATATAAAACTGTATTTTGTTGTGAAGAATCAACAACAAGTGGGACACAATCATGAAGTGGAACGACATTTATTGGATATTTCAAACTTTTAACAAATCAAAAACTGAAAAATTGGGCGTGCAAAATTATTCAGCCCCCTTAAGTTAATACTTTGTAGCGCCACCTTTTGCTGCGATTACAGCTGTAAGTCGCTTGGGGTATGTCTCTATCAGTTTTGCACATCGAGAGACTGACATTTTTTCCCATTCCTCCTTGCAAAACAGCTCGAGCTCAGTGAGGTTGGATGGAGAGCATTTGTGAACAGCAGTTTTCAGTTCTTTCCACAGATTCTCGATTGGATTCAGGTCAGGACTTTGACTTGGCCATTCTAACACCTGGATATGTTTATTTTTGAACCATTCCATTGTAGATTTTGCTTTATGTTTTGGATCATTGTCTTGTTGGAAGACAAATCTCCGTCCCAGTCTCAGGTCTTTTGCAGACTCCATCAGGTTTTCTTCCAGAATGGTCCTGTATTTGGCTCCATCCATCTTCCCATCAATTTTAACCATCTTCCCTGTCCCTGCTGAAGAAAAGCAGGCCCAAACTATGATGCTGCCACCACCATGTTTGACAGTGGGGATGGTGTGTTCAGCTGTGTTGCTTTTACGCCAAACATAACGTTTTGCATTGTTGCCAAAAAGTTACATTTTGGTTTCATCTGACCAGAGCACCTTCTTCCACATGTTTGGTGTGTCTCCCAGGTGGCTTGTGGCAAACTTTAACCGACACTTTTTATGGATATCTTTAAGAAATGGCTTTCTTCTTGCCACTCTTCCATAAAGGCCAGATTTGTGCAATATACGACTGATTGTTGTCCTATGGACAGAGTCTCCCACCTCAGCTGTAGATCTCTGCAGTTCATCCAGAGTTATCATGGGCCTCTTGGCTGCATCTCTGATCAGTCTTCTCCTTGTATGAGCTGAAAGTTTAGAGGGATGGCCAGGTCTTGGTAGATTTGCAGTGGTCTGATACTCCTTCCATTTCAATATTAATCGCTTGCACAGTGCTCCTTGGGATGTTTAAAGCTTGGGAAATCTTTTTGTATCCAAATCCGGCTTTAAACTTCTTCACAACAGTATCTCGGACCTGCCTGGTGTGTTCCTTGTTCTTCATGATGCTCTCTGCGCTTTTAACGGACCTCTGAGACTATCACAGTGCAGGTGCATTTATACGGAGACTTGATTACACACAGGTGGATTGTATTTATCATCATTAGTCATTTAGGTCAACATTGGATCATTCAGAGATCCTCACTGAACTTCTGGAGAGAGTTTGCTGCACTGAAAGTAAAGGGGCTGAATAATTTTGCACCGCCAATTTTTCAGTTTTTGATTTGTTAAAAAAGGTTGAAATATCCAATAAATGTCCTTCCACTTCATTATTGTGTCCCACTTGTTGTTGATTCTTCACAAAAAAATACAGTTTTATATCTTTATGTTTGAAGCCTGAAATGTGGCAAAAGGTCGCAAAGTTCAAGGGGGCCGAATACTTTCGCAAGGCACTGTATATTTTCAAGAATGTTAAATATTTAAATTTAGTATTTTTGAATTTCACGCTCTGCAATTTCACCGGATGTAGGCAAGGTGGGACACTACCGTCCCACGTACTTAAGTATCAAAAGTAAAATTAAAAGTTTAAATCATTTCTAAATCTTTCTTTTAAGTAAAGCAGACGGGACCATTTTCTTGTTTTTAAAATGTATGGATAGCCAGGGGCACACTTCAACACTCAGACATAATTTACAAAAGATGCATTTGTGTTTGGTGAATCCGCCAAATCAGAGGCAGAAGGGATGACCATGTGTTGTCTTGATAAGTGCGTGAATTGGATCATTTTCCTGTCCTGCTAAGCATTCAAAATGTAACGAGTACTTTTGGGTGTCAGGTAAAAATGTATGGAGTAAAAAGTACATCATTTTCTTTAGGAATGTAGTGAGTTAAAAGTAAAAGTTGTCAAAAAATATAAATAGTAATGTAATCTACAGATACCCCAAAAAACTACTTCAGTAGTATTTTAAAGAATCTTTATTGAAGTTCTTACATCACTGATTATTTTTTATGCCAAATGGGCGGTGATTCGTGTGCAAGGTATATAATTAATGTGAGGACAGTACTAGAATGTATCCCTTTGTCTCTATCTCTCTTCCCCCCTCCATCTAACTTTATGTTGCAAGAAGCCGTCATATCTTGTCAATCCACTAAGGACCTTTGTCTCATGTAAGTGTGCATGTGTATTCTTCGTTATTATTTAGTTAGCTAGTAAATGAATAAGTAAACCAATTTGTGTGGTATGGAATTATCAGTAAAGCTGGGGTTCTTGCAGATCCAAGATTATTGCGACCGTTCAGATTATGAGACTGATATGAGGTAATGAATATTAAGTGACTGTGATCGATATATCATTTTTATATCTTTAGAGTTCAGTTCGGAAGATGGTAACTCTATAAACACCTTCTTCCTTGATGCCTCAAATGCCTAATGAGTTAATTGTTACATGATTAATTTAATCGGGTAACAATTAAACAGTTATTGGATTGAATAAATAACAGTCATCAGATTAATGAAAGTCACTTAACGACACTGTCAATAATTTTTAACCCCATTGTATAAATGTTTTATTTTATAATGGAGACCGCGGTCATTTAGCTGACAAAAAAAAAACATCACTCTCACAGCCCTAACACCCAGTATATACAGTAGCATCATGTCTTTTAAACAGTAAACAGATGCCAGTATCTGGTATGAGATCACCTCCAGAGGTTTGCTACAATGTGGTAATCCCAACCCCCCTCAACATGTCAGTGAATGGTTTGACTCAGCCCTGTCTGACCTCACGTCAGCGGTTTATTGCCCATCACTCTGAGCTCGGGGAGGGGGGTGACGGCGTGTCACAGTGGCCTTTGTACCTTTCTTTGACAACTTCAAGCACCCTCAAGCTGCAGCGATAGCGGCTCACACAACTCATGAATATTGCAGCTGGCATGGCGATGACATAAAATATTATATTTATTTACACCCAGGAAGGAAGATATTTTAATGCCTTTCCTGTTGAGGTATTGGCACTGGAGTAATAAGAAAAGGCAGATAGAAGGTAAATATGCAAATAGGAAGAAAAATTGTGATTTATATAATCCGCTTTAACCTCTGTCTTCTTCTAGGTTAATCCTGAGTCGTTACAGTACCAGGAAAGTTATTTTCTTCAAATCATAGCAGCCTTGACTAATCTCTATTCTACACGGGGCATGTCAAAAGTCAGGCAGAGTTCAAATTAAGTGTAAATTGAATTCTGCATGTACAGTTGAAGTCGGAAATGTACATACATTTTAGCCACATACATTTAAACTCAGTATGGGCTTGCAGAATTCCTGATATTTAATCCTAGTAAAAATTCCCTGTCCAAGGTCAGTTAGGATCACCACTTGATTCTAACAAAGTGAAATGTCAGAATAATAGTAGAGAGAATTATTATTTTCAGCTTTTATTTCTTTCATCACCAACCCAGTGGGTCAGAAGTTTACATACACTCAATTAGTATTTGATAGCTTTGCCTTTAAATTGTTGAACTTGGGTCAAAAATTTTGGGTAGTTTTCCACAAGCTTCACACAATAAGTTGGGTGAATTTTGGCCCATTCCTCCTGACAGAGCTGGTGTAACTGAGTCAGGTTTTTAGGCCTCCTTGCTCGCACATGATTTTTCAATTCTGCCCACAAATTTTCTATAGGATTGAGGTCAGGGCTTTGTGATGGCCAGTCCAATACCTTGACTTTGTTGTCCTAAACTATTTTTTCACAACTTTGTAAGTATGCTTGTGGTCATTGTCCATTTGGAAGACCCATTTGCAACCAAGCGTTCACTCCTGACTGATGTCTTGAGGTGTTGCTTCAATATATCCACATAATTTTCCTTCCCCATGATGCCATCTACAATGGGGCAAAAAAGTATTTAGTCAGCCACTAATTGTGCAAGTTCTCCCACTTAAAAAGATGAGGCCTGTAATTTTCATCATAGGTACACTTCAACTATGACAGAAAAAATGAGAGAAAAAAAATCCAGAAAATCACATTGTAGGATTTTTTATGAATTTATTTGCAAATTATGGTGGAAAATAAGTATTTGGTCACCTACAAACAAGCAGGATTTCTGGCTCTCACAGACCTGTAACTTCTTCTTTAAGAAGCTCCTCTGTCCTCCACTTGTTACCTGAATTAATGGCACCTGTTTGAACTTTTTATCAGTATAAAAGACTCCACAACCTCAAACTCCAACCTAGGTGTATGTAAACTTCCGATTTCAACTGTACATGAATTGGCTGTACTCTCCAAGTCCTCAGATGGATCCAAATCTCCCCAAGGACGAGGAACTCAGGCAATAAACTTGTCTGTGGATTATTGAATTCCATCTTTCCCTCCCTTTCCTTCCCTGCTTCACGTTTGCCTGTCAAGCCTACTATTTGGCTCTCTTTATCTCACAATCAACGATGTCTGATATTATCAACAGCCTCTAAGCAATCGGAATACATGTAATTAAACTTATGAATTTGGGCCATATTGTGAAATATGCAATATGTGGCAACATATGGGCCAGAGAGAGAGAGAGGTTGAGAGACCTGTTGGACAAAATTGAGACTTAGGTTCTTGTTTCGGTTCATGTCTAACAACATCCATACATGTGGAAAAAAACATCAAAGTCTGTGTTGGGAGCCTCCCCCAGTTCACAAGTAATGAATCTGGTAATTTATCTTCGGGCCTCTTGCAGCTATGTCATCATACATCTGCTATGGGGATGTGAGATGAATGGTGATACATTATAATACTGCATTAGGGAGCCAAGATGGAGGAGGCTTTGCAGTCGTCCCCCACTATATGATACAAGCCAATGCATTGGCCATGGGTACTAAAGCTTGAGTTCCAATTAAGTTTCTAGTTTGGAATACACATGTTCATGTCTAAAAGGGAATAAACTGCTTTATTTATTTTCACCCTTCCCAGCGGAAAAGACTGGTTGAGACTACGTCATTAAAAGCGTCACTATGACATTCGTTCAACCAGATTTCCCCAGTTTGCCCGCTGGATTCCTTCTAAGAGTTTGCATCCTTTTCTCTATTTTATTTGATTTCACCTTTATTTAACCAGGTAGGCAAGTTGAGAACAAGTTCTCCTTTACAATTGCGACCTGGCCAAGATAAAGCAAAGCAGTTCGACACATACAACAACACAAAGTTACACATGGAGTAAAACAAACATACAGTCAATAATACAGTAGAAAAATAAGTCTATATACAATGTGAGCAAGTGAGGTGAGATAAGGGAGGTAAAGGCAATAAAAGGCCATGGTGGCAAAGTAAATACAATATAGCAAGTAAAACAATGGAATGGTTGATTTGCAGTGGAAGAATGTGCAAAGTAGAGATATAAATAATGGGGTGCAAAGGAGCTAAATAAATAAATAAATACAGTAGGGAAAGAGGTAGTTGTTTGGGCTAAATTATAGGTGGGTTATGTACAGGTGCAGTAATCTGTGAGCTGCTCTGACAGCTAGTGCTTTAAGCTAGTGAGGGAGATGTTTCCAGTTTCAGAGATTTTTTTAGTTCGTTCCAGTCATTGGAAGCAGAGAACTGGAAGGAGCGGTGGCCAAAGGAAGATTTGGTTTTGGGGGTGACCAGAGAGATATACCTGCTGGAGCACGTGCTACAGGTGGGTGCTGCTATGGTGACCAGCGAGCTGAGATAAGGGGGACTTTACCTAGCAGGGTCTTGTAGATGACATGGAGCCCAGAGGGTTTGGCGACGAGTATGAAGCGAGGGCCAGCCAACGAGAGCGTACAGGTCGCAATGGTGGGTAGTGTATGGGACTTTGGTGACAAAACAGATGACACTGTGATAGACTGCATCCAATTTATTGAGTAGGGTATTGGAGGCTATTTCGTAAATGACATCGCCGAAGTCGAGGATTGGTAGGATGGTCAGTTGTACAAGGGTATGTTTGGCAGCAAGAGTGAAGGATGCTTTGTTGCAAAATAGGAAGCCAATTCTAGATTTAACTTTGGATTGGAGATGTTTGATGTGAGTCTGGAAGGAGAATTTACAGTCTAACCAGACACCTAGGTATTGTAGTTGTCCACATATTCTAAGTCAGAGCCGTCCAGAGTAGTGATGCTGGACAGGCGGGCAGGTGCAGGCAGCGATCGGTTGAAGAGCATGCATTTAGTTTTACTTGTATTTAAGAGCAATTGGATGCCACGGAAGGAGAGTTGTATGGCATTGAAGCTCGCCTGGATGGTTGTTAAAACCTCTTAGAACTACCCATCCCGGATCCGGGAGAATTGTCATCAACTACACTAATTAGCATAGCGCAACGGTCAAAAAATATTACTAGAAAATATTCATATTCATGAAATCACAAGTGAAATATAGTGAAACACAGCTTAGCCTTTTGTTAATCACCCTGTCATCTCAGATTTCGAAATTATGCTTTACAGCCAAAGCAAGACAAGCGTTTGTAAGTTTATCGATAGCCTAGCATAGCATTAGGTTCGAGCTAGCAGCAGGACTCTTGGTCACGAAAATCAGAAAAGCAATCAAATTATCCGGTTACCTTTGATCTTCTAATGTTTTCACTGACGAGACTCCCAGTTAGACAGCAAATGTTCCTTTTGTTCCATAAAGATTATTTTTGTCCCCAAAATTCCTCCGTTTGCTTGTCACGTTATGTTCAGAAATCCGGTCATGACAACGCTGAAAAAAATTCAAATTATATCCATAATATCGACAGAAACATAGCAAACGTTTTTTTTGTAATCAATCCTCAATGTCACGCCCTGACAATAGTTTGCTTTGTATGTTTATATGTTTTGTTTGGTCAGGGTGTGATCTGAGTGGGCATTCTATGTTGTATGTCTAGTTTGTCTGTTTCTGTGTTTGGCCTGATATGGTTCTCAATCAGAGGCAGGTGTTAGTCATTGTCTCTGATTGGGAAGCATATTTAGGTAGCCTGTTTTGTCATTGTGGGTTGTGGGTGATTGTCTATGTTAGTTGCTTGTGTCAGCACAGTTCTTATTATCGCTTCACGGTCCTTATTCATTTATTGTTTTGTATTCAGTGTTCAGTGCTTTCTTTAATTAAAGTATCATCATGAACACATACCAAGCTGCATTTTGGTCCACTTCTTACAACGATCGTGACACTCAAGGTGTTTTTCAAATATCTATTCGATAATATATCAACTGGGACAATTGGCTTTTCAGTAGGAGCGAGAGGAAAAATGACTACCTCTGTCTTTTACCCAAGACTCACTCTGAGAGCCCTCAGCTGGCCACTTACGCAATGTAGTTGTTTACGCTCATTCTTCAACATAAAGGTGTGAAATTATGTCTAAAGGCTGGGGACACCTTAGGGAATCTGGTTGATATCCCTTTCAGTGGCCAATAGGGGTGCATAGGAAGACAACGGTTTCAAAACATGAGTCACTTCCTGATTGGATTTTTCTTAGGCTTTCGCCTGCAATATCAGTTCTGTTATGCTCACAGACAATATTTTGACCGTTTTGGAAACTTTAGAATGTTTTCTATCCTAAGCTGTCAATTATATGCATATTCTAGCATCTGGTCCTGAGAAATAGATGGTTTACTTTGGGAACGTTATTTTTTTCAAAAATGAAAATGGTGCCCCCCAGTTTCAAGAGGTTAAAACAGTGTCCAAAGAAGGGCCAGAAGTATACAGAATGGTGTCATCTGCGTAGAGGTGGATCAGAGACTCACCAGCAGCAAGAGCGACATCATTGATGTATACAGAGAAGAGAGTTGGTCCAAGAATTCAACCCTGTGGCACCCCCATAGAGACTGCCAGAGGCCCAGACAACAGACCCTCCGATTTGACACACTGAACTCTATCAGAGAAGTAGTTGGTGAACCAGGCGAGGCAATCATTTGAGAGACCAAGGCTGTCGAGTCTGCCGATGACGATGTGGTGATTGACAGAGTCGAAAGCCTTGGCCAGGTCAATGAATACGGCTGCACAGTATTGTTTCTTATCGATGGCGGTTAAGATATTGTTTAGGACCTTGAGCATGGCTGAGGTGCACCCATGACCAGCTCTGAAACCAGATTGCATATCGGAGAAAGTATGGTGGGATTCGAAATGGTTGGTAATCTGTTTGTAGACTTGGCTTTCGAAGACCTTAGAAAAGCAGGGTAGGATAGATATAGGTCTGTAGCAGTTTGGGTCAAGAGTGCCCCCCCCCCCTATGAAGAGGGTGATGACCGCAGCTGCTTTCCAACCTTTGGGAATATCAGACGAGACGAAAGAGAGGTTGAACAGGCTAGTAATAGGTGTGGCAACAATTTCCAGATTGTCTAGCCCGGCTGACTTGTAGGGGTCCAGATTTTGCAGCTCTTTCAGAACAGCAGCTGACTGGATTTGGGAGAAGGAGAAATGGGGAAGGCTTGGGCGAGTTGCTGTGGGGGGTGCAGTGTTGTTGACCGGGGTAGGGTTAGCCAGGTGGAAAGCATGGCCAGCCGTAGAAAAATGCTGATTGAAATGTTCAATTATAGTGGATTTATCGGTGGTGACAGTGTTTCCTATCTTCAGTGTAGTTGGCAGCTGGGACGAGGTGTTCTTATTCTCCATGGACTTTACAGTGTCCCAGAACATTTTTGAGTTTGTGTTGCAGGAAGCAAATTTCGGCTTGAAAAAGCTAGCCTTGGCTTTTCTAACTGTCTGTGTATATTGTATCTCTGGACTGTTTGAGAAAGAGAGAGAGAGAGGGGGGGGGACAGAGAAGGGGAGAGAGAGAATGTCAGGTAACATTGGAAACAGGCAGCCCATTTCTGATATTTTTTTTATACTAATTGGTCATTTGACCATTCACATCAGATCTTTTCACATCAGATATTTTTCAGAGCTGATCTGATAGGTCAAAAGAACAATTTGTGAAAAAATGATCAGAATTGGACTTCCAGGCTAAATAAAGCCCGTGGGGGAACAAATCAAATCAAATATTATTTGTCACATGCTTCATAAACAACAGGTGTAGGCTAACAGTGAAGGGGTATGTGGCAATTGAGGTATAGTAGATATGTACATATTGTTAGGGATAAAGTGACTAGGCAATGGGATGCGGTGTACAGTTTGTCTCCGCCCCGGGAGGCTGTAGTGGCGTAGGATCCTGGCCCGAGTCATGATCACTGCGGGAGAGAGGGAACATTGTTTTGAACTGTCCTGGTAATTAAGCACCGTCGTACAGAGTAAACCTCTCTTCTCCGCTCAGCTCTTCTGATCATCCCTCCATCTCTCTCCCCTGTCTCTCTCTTTCTCTTCTGTTCTCCCTCTTTTTCTCTTCTTTCTTTCTTTCTCTCGTTCTCTTCTGCTTTCTCTATTTTAAACTTTCTCTCTTTCCCTCTGTTTTCCACTCTCTCTCCCTCACTCTTTCTCTATTTCTTCCCCCGTTCTCTCTTTCCGCTCCCCTCTCTTTTTCCAAGTGGGGAAAGGAAAGGAGGCCAAACAAAGGGTATTAATCTAGCCTTATAATTAACGAGGACCTTCAGGTTCTTGCTGGTATATTTGATACGTCTTCAAATTCTATGAAACTCCTGCTTTTGCATAAAGGTACCTTGCAGTTAATTGCTGCATGTTAATTATTTTGGAGTTATACTTCACCATTTTTAGATCAAGGTCAGTGATTGGTATATTGGGGTTACCGGTGACTGAAGTGTCACCACTGTTTTAATCATGCAGTGATACCTGTTTGATCTACATAATGGTGTGCTGTAGTCAGGGGTGAACTGGGAAAAGAATTCATCCCTGCCATTTTATCCATGTGCTCTTTCTACTGTAAAGAAAAAAAATATATATTATCAGGCCCATATGAAAATATTTTTGTTTCGACTGCCCACCCAACAAGAAAATGGTCCAGCACATCTGGCATTTGCCAGACTTGCCAGATGGCCAATCCACACCTGGCTGTAGTATGTCTATGTGGTGTCTTTGATGATATTGATGTTGTATTTGGTTATAGAGTACTGCATGATATCTACATATTTCATGTCTCCACTTCCTACAACTGACTCTAACGAGAATTAATAGGCCTAGATTCTCATGTTTCGGGCCATAGATAACGGTATGATGCTATAGTTTCATGTTATCCATCCAACGTGGAGAAAAACTGGCATCACTGTGATATACTCAATCCAGTGATGTTCCCTCTTTGATGCCATAGCAGTACATGACTGTTGGCACTCAGAACTTCTTAAACTGTATTTATGAAGGAGGGAGGGGGAGAGAGAGAGGGAGTAAGAGAGTCCTGTGGGAAGTAGCGAGGGAGGTTGTAGCTGATAGTTCCTCTAACCACCTAGAGGACAGGTACAACGTTGCAATGTGGCTTTTCACTCCTGTTGTAAACTGTACTGGTCCACATTCAACATCTTGGATACAGGATCTTGGATTACAGTAGCTCTTACATTCTGTAAGGGTTTCACTCTGTCTTGATCAGTGTAATGTAATCCTGGTCCTGGGGACCCACAGTGTGCAGGGTTTTGTTCCAGCCTAGCACTAACACACCTGATTGCACTAAACATCTAATCATCTAATCACCCTTGTAAAGTTAAATCAGGTGATAGTGCAGGGCTGAAATAATAGTCTGTGTCCACATGGCCAGAATAGGACAACATTGATCTAGATAGTACACCATGTTGTTATAATCATACATGGATGACATTCTGTGATTTGTTCAAAACACCTGGCAGACACTAATTCAGTTTAAACCACAAAGTTGTTGCATATTTGTGTCATTTGAACCATCTTGCTATGGCCAGTGGGGAAAGAACAGGGGTCAGGAGGTCACAGGCTAATATTAGAGAGCTTGCCGGGTTCTTGTTTTTACCAGGGAGTTATGGAACAATGAAAGAAGTGAGGAGTGTGTTAAGTGGAATGGAAATTCATGGATTGTGTATTTTCTGGACAAGGAGGCCTATAAATCATTTCAGATGATTTTCACTCTCTTTGTTCTTGATTTTGTAATGTGCAGTATGTTTGTAATTCACACCTTATCCTCCCTCAATTACTCCCATGTCTCATTTTGCCACCGACTGAAATAACCGCACTCATTTCACACTAATGACTGAGCACTCATTCTACATGGGCTTCAAAAGGATTCAAAAAGCCCCAATCTAGCAGAGAACTCATGTTTACACAGGCTTCATCCCAGATGGCATCATATTCCCTACATAGTACACTATTTTTCACCAGGGCCCAAAGGGTTCTGGTCAAAAGTAGTTCACTATGGAATAGGGTGCCATTTGGGATGCAGTCACAATGTGAAAAGTTCACCTCTTTCTGAATCAGTGGGCTGATTCATGTGTTTTAATCGGCAATTTGAATTGGTTGGTGCTGTGATGTGAAAAGACTAAATTAAAGGCCTATGATCTTCCAAATGGCCATATCAACAGTGGGGCAAGACTTATGCTGTTTGACGTAAATGCTTATGGGTGTTGGGCAAGGCCACATGAATGGACTTGCCCAATGCTACAATAATGATATGCCAATAAGCATTGTAAATACCATCTGGTATTGTAAAGACCACACACACACACACACACATAATAAATATACATATATATATATATATATATATATATTTTCTTACTAGTACTATGCTTCCTAAACACTGTCCACTGTCATTACTCTTGCTCAGCACAACATAACAGCATGTGAAGCAAAATTACATCCCAAAATGCTTTTTAACATTAAACCATTGTTCCTTTGAAACAATAGCCAACAATAATCTTCCTCTTAATACATGGAATAATGTGTTTGCCTGTAGCTTTTTATGTTCTTGACCCTGTCATTTAATTAAACCTATAAAAATGTTCCTCATTCATTCTCCATGTTTACAGATACAAACCCCAGAAATACAAACTGCATGCAGGCTTTGAGTAAAAAAAGGATGGTATGTTAGTTTTACATTTTTCTCCCTTTGTTATCTAGACCAAACAAAATGAACGCTCCCAGGAGAACGCGCTAGCAACAGCAAGAGGATGTCGGCCCTTGGGGGCAGAATCCTAATGACTGGGAAATAAATATATAATTTAAATATATATATATATAAATATATAATGTGATCTCTTCATTAATTGTAGCAGGGAGACTGCTGAGAAGAGAGTTTTCTTCCCACATCGCACCAACACTGCCACCCTCTCTCTTATCATATGGGAGGAATTTGAGAAAGGAATGGGGGAGGGGGGGTCGAGGGGAGAGAGTGTGTGTGTATCTGTGTATGCATGTGAGGTAAGTGGACTCATTGGCATATTGGTTAATCTCTGGAAGTTTTGTATATTTTCCTCAAAATAGTTACCAAATTATTGTTTACCTGATATATTCATATGGGTATTTTTACCTTTTGAGATGTTTGTTTACTTTGCTGTTATGAAGTGTTAGTGTCTGGGGTATTGATGTTAGATACTGTATGTTGTATTGTGATGGTAGATAGTGTATGGGGTTCTGATGGTGGATACTGTATGAGGTATTGATGGTGGATACTGTATGAGGTATTGATGGAAGATATGGTATGGGGTATTGATGGTAGATACGGTATGCAGTATTGATGGTAGATACATTATGGGGTATTGATGGTGGATACTATGGGGTATTGATGGTAGATACAGTATGGGGTATTGATGGTGGATACTGTATTGGGTATTGATGGTGGATACAGTATGGGGTATTGATGGTAAAGACTGTATGGGGTATTGATGGTAGATAATGTGAGGTATTGATGGTAGATAATGTGAGGTATTGATGGTAGATAATGTATGAGGTATTGATGGTAGACTGTATGGGGTATTGATGGTAGATACAGTATGGGGTATTGATGGTAGATACAGTATGGGGTATTGATGGTAGATACAGTATGGGGTATTGATGGTGGATACTGTATTGGGTATTAATGGTGGATACAGTATGGGGTATTGATGGTAAAGACTGTATGGGGTATTGATGGTAGATAATGTGAGGTATTGATGGTAGATAATGTGAGGTATTGTTGGTAGATAATGTATGAGGTATTGATGGTAGAGACTGTATGGGGTATTGATGGTAGATACAGTATGGGATATTGATGGTAACTACTTTATGGAATTGATGGTGGAGATGCTTGAGAGATGGGAAACGTATTGACATGGGGAAATGTACAGAGATATGCATAGATAGGTCAAACTCCTTTTGAAAATGTTTTGTCACATTTCATAAGCCAACCATATTCTGTTAGACATTGTTGTGATCAGTCTGCAGTTGTTGTCATCAGTCTGCCATTGTTGTCATCAGTCTGACATTGTTGTCATCACAAAGTGCTCTAAGTTCAGTTGGTGACCACTACAGTAGCTACAGCTAAAGTAGACCATAACACTATAAGTCTGATGTACTCTAAACTAAAGGACTAAGTGACCCAGATCACACATTCACAAAGCAACTCAGCACAATGCTGATCTAGGATCAGTTCCCCCCTTCATAATCATTATGATTTTAAAGGCTAAACTGATCTTAGATCAGTACTCCTACTCAGTGGTGTAAAGTACAGTACTTACGTAAGTAAAAATACAGTGCCTTGCGAAAGTATTCGGCCCCCTTGAACTTTGCGACCTTTTGCCACATTTCAGGCTTCAAACATAAAGATATAAAACTGTATTTGTTTGTGAAGAATCAACAACAAGTGGGACACAATCAAGAAGTGGAACGACATTTTTTGGATATTTCATACTTTTTTAACAAATCAAAAACTGAAAAATTGGGCGTGCAAAATTATTCAGCCCCTTTACTTTCAGTGCAGCAAACTCTCTCCAGAAGTTCAGTGAGGATCTCTGAATGATCCAATGTTGACCTAAATGACTAATGATGATAAATACAATCCACCTGTGTGTAATCAAGTCTCCGTATCAATGCACCTGCATTGTGATAGTCTCAGAGGTCCGTTAAAAGCGCAGAGAGCATCATGAAGAACAAGGAACACACCAGGCAGGTCCGAGATACTGTTGTGAAGAAGTTTAAAGCCGGATTTGGATACAAAAAGATTTCCCAAGCTTTAAACATCCCATGGAGCACTGTGCAAGCGATAATATTGAAATGGAAGGAGTATCAGACCACTGCAAATCTATCAAGACCTGGCCGTCCCTCTAAACTTTCAGCTCATACAAGGAGAAGACTGATCAGAGATGCAGTCAAGAGGCCCATGATCACTCTGGATGAACTGCAGAGATCTACAGCTGAGGTGGGAGACTCTGTCCATAGGACAACAATTATTGCACAAATCTGGCCTTTATGGAAAAGCGGCAAGAAGAAAGCCATTTCTTAAAGATATCCATAAAAAGTGTCGTTTAAAGTTTGCCACAAGCCACCTGGGAGACACACCAAACATGTGGAAGAAGGTGCTCTGGTCAGATGAAACCAAAATTGAACTGTTTGGCAACAATGCAAAACGTTATGTTTGGCGTAAAAGCAACACAGCTCATCACCCTGAACACACCATCCCCACTGTCAAGCATGGTGGTGGCAGCATCATCTTTTCTTCATCAGGGACAGGGAAGATGGTTAAAATTGATGGGAAGATGGATGGAGCCAAATACAGGACCATTCTGGAAGAAAACCTGATGGAGTCTGCAAAAGACCTGAGACTGGGACGGAGATTTGTCTTCCAACAAGACAATGATCCATAACATAAAGCAAAATCTACAATGGAATGGTTCAAAAATAAACATATCCAGGTGTTAGAATGGCCAAGTCAAAGTCCAGACCTGAATCCAATCGAGAATCTGTGGAAAGAACTGAAAACTGCTGTTCACAAATGCTCTCCATCCAACCTCACTGAGCTCGAGCTGTTTTGCAAGGAGGAATGGGAAAAAATGTCGGTCTCTCGATGTGCAAAACTGATAGAGACATACCCCAAGCGACTTACAGCTGTAATTGCAGCAAAAGGTGGCGCTACAAAGTATTAACTTAAGGGGGCTGAATAATTTTGCACGCCCAATTTTTCAGTTTTTGAATTGTTAAAAAAGTTTGAAATATCCAATAAATGTCGTTCCACTTCATGATTGTGTCCCACTTGTTGTTGATTCTTCACAAAAAAATACAGTTTTATATCTTTATGTTTGAAGCCTGAAATGTGGCAAAAGGTCGCAAAGTTCAAGGGGGCCGAATACTTTCGCAAGGCACTGTATACTATAAAGTACTACTTATATAGTTTTGGGGTATCAAGAAATAAAAAATTGTTACGGTTTTCTTCCTGGGAAGGAGAGGAGGACCAAAATGCAGCGTGGTTATGGTTGAACATCTTTAATAAAGATGATAACGTGAACAATATACATATACAAAACAAGAAACCGTGGGGGGGTCCTAACTGGTGCAAAACACAGAGACAGGAAACAATCACCCCCTACGAAATACCAAAGAATATGGCTGCCTAAATATGGTTCCCAATCAAAGACAACGATAAACACCTGCCTCTGATTGAGAACCACTCTAGGCAACCATAGACTTACCTAGAATACTACACTGAACACAACCCCATCAATCTACAAATCCCCTAGACAAGACTAACCCATAATCACCCATGTCACACCCTGGCCTAACCACAATAATAAAGAAAACACAGAATACTAAGGCTAGGGCGTGACAAAAATAAAGAATTGTGCCTTCGGGTTTTCTTAATATAAGGTATTTCAAATGATTTATACTTTTACTTTTGAAAATTATGTTTTATTTTAGTAATTCCATTTATTTTTATACTTATGTATATTTAGAAACAAACACTTTTAGACTTACTCAGGTAGCATTTTACTGGGTGACTTTCACTTTTAATTGAGTAATTTTCTATTAAGGTATCTTTACTTTTACTCAACTATGACAATGTAAGATTTTTTCCAACACTGCTCCAACTCTGATATGCTTTGTTTATACGGGCCCAGGAAACTAGTCCAACAAGTAAACATTGTTTTCCAGAATCCGTCTGTTTCTTTAAATACCAATTTGTATTCTTGGCGTGGGTGTAAGACAAGGCTGGCAGTGCTTTGCTCTTAGTCTGGCATAGTGGGCCTTCAATCTGGGAGCATATCCACTCAGTTTCACTAGGTGGTGCAGCAATTAACCATACGGAGTGAAACTGGCTGTCTTGCTCTTTATTTAAAATCTTCTCTGTAGACAAATGGCTACTTTGGAGCAAAGATGTGAAGGAAAACTTCATGTGAATGAGGTTTATTGACATGTAGATTGACATCAGGGTGGCAATTAAAGCCTACAAAACAACAAAATAATGTATTTGAAAAAACTTCTTTGAGTTTCCATACATTGAATGACTAGAGTATGTATTATGGATACTTTGCAGAAACACCACTTTCTTTCAGACTTGGAAATAACAATGTTTATCGCTGAATGTTGGCTTCCGATGGGCTGCATATAGGCTACATTCAAGTTGACAAAAGAGACCTATAATATACCGAGCCAAAGATAGACTTTTGCCGTGACAATCTGGCTAGTGGTTAGCTCCATTAGTGTTAGTGTGTTCTTGAGGCGTCGTATGCAGATCTCCTGTGGACTGACACATTGTTTGTTATTGACTCCCCTCCCCTTAGGGCCCTTCAGTGGTTTGCACTTATTGACTAATGTATCTCCCCACTTGAGTAATATCTCTTCTGAAAGGGCTGGCCAGCTGTGATAATGTCATATAAATTATTCCTGTGCTCACAGACACAGAATGACATACATTTATAATACGATTCTAAGGAAATTCGTTGGAATCGTAAAACATCTTGGCAAGTTATCTGCTTATTTTTTTTTCAAGGGAAATCACGCTGTTTATGAGTAAACTTTGCCTCAGTGGCAAGATTGTTTTCTTTTATTCGTTGTTGTTGTCCCTTGGTGTTACGACTTCCGCCGAAGTTGGTGCGCCTCCTTGTTTGGGCGGCGTTCGGCGGTCAACGTCACCGGCTTTCTAGCCGCCACCAATCTACGTTTCTTTTTCCATTTGTTTTGTCTTGATTGTATACACCTGGTTTCCATTATGTTATAATTATTTCCCTATTTAACCCTCTGGTTCCCACATGGTTTTGTGCGTGTTTGTTTTTTGTTAAGTTGTCGCTCTTTTGTGTCGAGCTGGAATATTTTCCCAGTATGGAATTAGTTTGTGATTTATTAGAGTAAAGTACATTTTACTTTACTCTAATAACCGCTGCACACTGACACTTAACACTGGGTGCCCTTTGTGCTTCTGAAATTTTCCCCTAATCACTATATAGTGCACTATACTTTTGACCAGTGCCCAAAGGGATCTGGTCAAAAGTAGTGCACTTCATGGGGAGTCATTTGGACACAATCCTTTGACTGAGAACACAATCTTATTTACAGCAACGCCATGGGGAATAGTCACAGGGGAGAGGAGGGGGATGAATGAGCCAATTGGAAGCTGGGGATGATTAGGTGGCCATGATGGTATGAGGGTCAGATTGGGAATTTAGCAAGGACACCAGTGTTAACAACCCTACTCTTATAATAAGTGCCATGGGATCTTTAGTGACCTTAGAGAGTCAGAACACCCGTTTATTGTCCCGTCCGAAAGACAGCACCTTACACAGGGCAATGTCACCAATCACTGCCCTGGGGCATTGGGATCTCCTTAGACCAGAGGGAAGAGTGCCTCCTGCTGGCCTTCCAACACCACTTCCAGCAGCATCTGGTCTCCAATCCAGGGACCGACCAGGACCAGCTCTTCTTAGCTTCAGAGGCAAGCCAGCAGGATTACTCGATCAGTCACCTCAGTCGACATTTTATTTTCCCGTTATGCTCGGCGGTGCATGTGCACACAGAGGACTAACAATGGGCATTCTAATGACTCTCAACACTGATTAGCTTGATAATTTACTTAAAATGGAATAATCACCAAAAATAATGAGCAATTAAACATAGTATTTGGAAGTACTGTGCTTCATTTGTCTTTTTAAAAGCTGTTAATTGGTACACATTTCATTGTACATTAATCATGGTTCTAAAGCCGAATCAGATGTCCAATCATATGTAGGCAACAGTAACATCATACCATAATTCAATATACTGCATACGATCTTAATTTGACCACTGTTTTGTTGCTGAGAATTTTGAGCCTTGTGATTGACATAAATTCACTGAAAATCCACACTAACACATGGTTATATCAACAGTATTGCACTTTTCATGCAGAATTCATTTGGCCAGCTTCTAGCTAAACACTGATCAAGCAACATTCTTGACTAAATGTTAAAATCCTGTTTCTGCAGGATTATTTTGCTGTGACTGAATATTGGTCAAATTAATATCCTACATCTGTATGGAATCCTTTGATGACGACGTGTAGTCTTGATGTTTCTGATTCACAGCGTCTAATTAGGTTGTAAATGTCTTTACTGTAGCAAAGTTTGTTTGATTCCAACACATCCAGTACATCTAGTATGACACTTAAAAAGATGTAACCTTTTAAACCCCTTCTCTTGTCTAAACTCTTGCACAATCCTCCTCATTAATTAAGCAAACAACAAGTGGTACATGAGCTGCATTGGATCAGGCTTTCATTTTGCACCATGTTCTAAGGCAAATCGCTATATCAAGTACTTGATGGTTATGTAAGGTTAAGGATGTAAGGATGGTTACTTTTGCCCTGTCTCGAAAAGTTTTTCTTTTTTCCCTATCAGTTTGTACCTTTTGTATTCACAGTGGTGGAGGGGTGGGAGGGAGTTGTTTAACCTCCTGTTATTTCGAGTTGCTGCATATTACAGTATAACTGGCAGTTTTATTTTATTTTTAATTTATGCGCTGTGATGGCTGTAGCGCTAGACATTGACAGGGGAGAGTATTTAACAACGTTTCTCACAGGACTACAATTAAACAACTCAACAGAGACGGAGGATAGAAGAAGAAAATATAATTTCCCTCCTGCGTGCTTGCACAGGGGTCATCCTCTCTTTCATTGTTTGTTTTCTCATCCTAATCTTCTTTCTTTCCCTCTATCTGTCCTCCTACTTCTCTTCTCCTATTACTATGTGCTTAAAAGGATCATTCAGACACAAGCTCCCCTGGAGTTTTGACTGAACACTCTCTCCTCTTTGAATGTTTGGCACAAGCCAGGTTCTTTTGAATTACGGCAACTTGGCTCATTAAAAGTCCGACTAGACTGTATGTGTCAAATTCTACTACTCAACTGGATTGCAGGTCTCGACTACAGAAAAAAGATCACATCTCTGTATCTCTCACTCTCTGTTTCTTTCAGAGTGGCCGTCTCTGCTCCCATTCAACTCGGTACGAAGTAGTTGTGATTATCCTGGACTTTTATGTTTCATCTCCTCCCCCTCTGTAGGCCTGAGGAGAAGCCTGGTTTAGAGTTGTGTGAGGTGAATGGTAAAATCTAAATGGTACATCTAAATATATAAAAAAAAACAAGAGACAGCGACAGGCGCGTCTTCATTAGATAACCACTGACAGGGGACTCATTAAAAAATAAAAAATTCTCCCTCTTCCTAAAATAGTCCCAACGCATACTGTTCGGTCCCCAGTACCGATACAGTTTGTACCCATAGTCAAGCCCTCTGTCTTATATGATGTAGGCTTAATGGAGTGGGTATGAAGTTGACATGAAATAAAACAATGGAAGTGGTGATCATATTGACAACATCATGTTGTTCAAGGATGATGATCTTTAAAATGATGCTTTCTATAAGATCCTTGCACTTGTATGTTGCAGTTCAGAAAGGCGGGACTAAATACTGTCCTTCCTGTAGCACCTCTTCTTTATTAGGTAATATCATGCTGAACTAATAGAACCCTGGCATGACCCCAGTCTCTGAGGGTGTCTCATGGAGAGTGGGATATGCAAAAAACACATTTCCAATTCACACGTGTATTAATGCACTTGTACATGTGTGAAATAGGACGAATATCAGCACCCACCAAATTATTATTAATCTAATATCAAGTAGTATTAGATATACTGTAGTCTTAAGAGTGTATTCTATTCTCTCACTGGCCTTGTTCATTTATCAAACGAGGGGCCAGGAAAAAATCTCAAGAGTGTTTTCTCCCATCAAGGATAGGATGCTTAGAAGACAAGTACAGAGTTATGGCATTTTCTTGTTTAATATCATCCCTAGTAAAATACAAATACGATAAAAGGTATCTCTGTTCTTTTGCCTTGCTACGCTTTTTGAAATTGGTCTGGGTCTGCGTGCTGTGTGAGAGTGAGTCTTCCCCCTAGAAAACACTATTCAAGCAATACTCCATAATTGGTTTCAGAGATAAGGTCTCCCTCATTCACAATGGGGATAACTCAATCCCTGATCTTGTTAGAGAGCTTTTAGGGCATAGAGAGGATTGACAGAGTCTCAGTCCAGCCTTTTGTTTTTATCTCACGGACACCATCTTCTCTCTGATGGCTCACCTTAAACCCCATAATGGGCTGGGGAAAGATTACATTAAGCATTCTACTACAAATCAGATGAAAAGATTGTTCCGCTAGCCAGCCACATACAATGAGACGAGGACAAAATTGAACTGTCTGACAGTCTGCTCGCTCAGATGTTTACAGTTTCTTCACACGTCTTTCTGAACTACAGTAATTTGAGCTAGGCAAGTAGCAGTACAGACTAGCATTGCTTTGGGTGTTGCAATTCAGTCCTTCAGTTCAACCATTGTGACTTGTGTGTAAAAAAATTGGTCCTTGGTCCTGTGAGGTCCCCTCTTTTGGGAGTTATTAAGGAAATTGGAATCATTATTTCATCAAGCAGATGAAATGTTTTCAGGTTTTGTGGCCAGGGCTTGAAATAAAAATTGATGCGGTGGATATTGAACCGTGGCATCCCCTGAGAGAGCACAGAGATCTGAGGATGCCTTAAATACCTGCAGTGTATTGATGACTGGATGTAACGGCTCTCTGTCAGTTACACCAGACTCAATGCTGATGTATAGTATCACATGTGTAAAACACGAATAGGTGATTATGTTGGTTCAGAAGCCCCACTGAACATCATAATAATTGTGTTTATATTTTTTAAGTACATTTAAGTACCCATGGTTACCACCTAGTTTCCTAGTAAATACTAGGTAAATACCACTGGAAATAGTACCGCAATATAAAGTACCAATAATTGGTCAGAAATCTGTTTTCGAGATCTGTTTATTGAAGCAGTTTTCGGTCATCTTAGGAAGTCTAACGATTCTTAGATCAAATCAAATTTTGTTGGTCACACATATTTAGCAGATGTTCTTGCAGGTGTAGCGAAATGCTTAGTGTCGACTGTAGAGAGAAAGCTATCGTTGCTCCACCCCACCCCTCCCTTCCTTTTTAAGAAACTTCTTACTGTACCGGGGGGTTCTGAGGAGAGAGAAAGTTTGTCTCTGGTGCAAACCTGATCAGTTGGTATACTCACTTAATCTGTTTTTCAGGAATCATGTAGTTGTATATTTCACTGGACAATCTGTGCCAAAGTGACAATACAGTGGTTCCTCCTTTAAAAGTTGTGAACCCCCCCCTTCCTATCACAGACCAGATTTGCCCTAACAATGTAATAAAGTCCATGACATTTCACATATGTTACCTTACACGTTGTGTTGGTTGACAATATGTTAGCTAGCTACCTAATGTCAGTAGTGATACATCAAACTTGGCAGTATATTAACTATATAGGCTAACTAACTACCCAATGTTAATTGACTTGATTCTTTTCGGCATTCTGAGTTTAGCTAAATGGTATAGTATCTCATTGGACATTCTGGTGCTTTCGTAAATTCGTGTAACAGTTTTGAGTCCGTCCCTTTCCTCGCCCCTTTCTGGGCTCAAACCAGGGACCCTGTGCACACATAGACAACAGCCACCCACGATGCATCGTTACCCATCGCTCAACAAAAGCCACGGCCCTTGCAGAGCAAGGGGATCAAATACTTCAAGGTCTCAGAGCGAGTGACATCACTGATTGAAATGCTATCAGCGCGCACCCCGCTAACTAGCTAGCCATTTCACACCAGTTACACCCGACTTGAAAAAAAATTAGAAATATACACATTGCGAGATATTTGGCGAAATATAAAGACATGCCTATATTTCCCCCATAGGAAACAATGGGAAGACCAATATAATTTTTATTTTTTACATTTGAACTATAAAACAACGTGAGCAGGTCTCATTACCAACAATAGAGAAGCAGGCCTTTGTCACGTCCTGTATATAGTGAGGCTTTTTAGTCTCTATTTTGGTTAGTCCAGGGTGTGACTAGGTTGGGCGTTCTAAGTTCTTTTTTTCCATGTTTTGTATTTCTGGCAGCTGTCAATCGTTGTCTCTGATTGAATACCATACTTAGGCAGCCTGTTTTCCCACTATGGTTTGTGGCTAGTTATTTTCTGTTTAGTGTGTTTTGCACCTGAAGGAGCTGTTTCGGTTGTTTCTTTTGTTCCTTGTTGTATTTAGTGTTCAGTTTATTAAAAATAATGATGAACACTTACCACGCTGCATCATCTTGGTCCTCACCTTCTTCCACCAACGGTCATTACAGCCTTGCGATGTTGAACAGTAAGCTAGGAATAGAACGTTAGGAAGGCAAGTTGGTGAAACGGTTCTCAATGGAACTAATAGGAGCTGGCAGGGTGAAAAATGTACAAATGCACTGTTTTTTAGTGATTAGTTCAAAACGACGGCAAGCTTGACTGCGGTTGCAAGGCCAGGAACGCTCAAATCAACCCTACTCCTCGGCCCTAACGTCCAGTGTGTGATCCGAGAGCGAAATGGTCTGAATTTACAAACTGGCAATTTTTCTCTGAATGGAAACATCATAATATGTATCAAATTAATTAAGCCAAATTTCTTAAAATCAATCCTGTAACTATGTTATTATAAAAAGGGTTTTAAATTCTCTGGTAATGCCAATATGGAAAACTATCAAATGCTTCTCAAACTAGCAATAACTTGCAGTAACAAAGAAATGGTTGAGAATGAAATGCCACAAAATCCTACAGCAGCATGCAGGGTGTGCCACAGTATGACAACTTTTAAAGGAGGAACCACTGTAGCTATGAAGGGCTGGACCTTTGGGTTTGGAGCCCAGTTGGTACCCAGTTGATTTGATTTGACAGTGGAAGGGAAGCTCTACAGAGAGAGAGAGACAGTCTGGCGGTACAGATCGACCCCTGTTGTCCCAAGCAGACAACTCTCTCTATCTCCCTTAATTGCCAAGCAGGGTAGAAAGTGTATCACAGGTTATCACAGGAAAACTATGACGATGCTGTTCTGTACCCTGTGTCATGGTTCCATGTTCTGCACAGGCAGTCATGGAGAACGTTTTGTTTTGTAACATTTCAGATTATAAGCCCCCACCCCCTTCTCCCTTAAAAGGATAGCAGTAATAATGTCACAATGTGTCAATGTGCAGTGACAAAAATGTCTAAGTGTTTAAGAAATCACAACATACCATCTGATTCCATTCTTAGACTGTTAAAGATAATTTGCTAGATATTTTTAGGTCCAAGGGTTATCTGTACATTTTACCCGGGTGTCACTCGCCATGCAATTGCTTTGTCTCTCTTGAATGCTTTAAAATTATAATTTTGGTCTCTGAATTTGTCATTATATTCCATCATAAAACATTATCTGTGACAAAGAGAGGATTGAGACACGAGGTCTCAGACAGTTTACATCATTGTACTCCACCACCTACATTACAACTCCCTGTGCAAAGTGAGATGTTATGCTAATTCAAAACAATGAATCAGCTGAACACAACACAGATCTTGATTAAGAGGTTCAGTGCTGAACTTTTAGTTTAGAATAATAGTCACCGCATTAATGTACTTCGGAATCTCAGAAGCATGAGTGACAAGGCATGTTATGGTGTTCATCGCCATATCATGCTAATTGCTAATGTTTTCCAACCATGTAAATGAATTAAACACACATAAATTGTGCTTTAATGGGTGTGTCAATGTCGTAGTAAGCAAAGCTGTCAGCCATCATTGCACACGTACTGTATATGCATACATTCTCAAAATTAGGGTTATATTAATTTAGAATGGACATTTTAGAAATGGCTTCCATCTAACTATTAAATATGCAATATGCAGAAATTGCTCTGCCATTTACTGATTGCTAAAATTCTAATAGTTTGCAAAATGTCAGTTTATGTGACAAAACAAGCAAGTATAGGGTATAGAATCATTATAGCATCTAAACTAGTGATGCACCGATATGACATTTTTGGCCGATACCGATATCCAATATTTTCCTTGCCAAAAACAAAAGATAAGTGATATTTAACAGTTTTGTGGCCTTTTAAGCATTCTAATAGGGTTAAATAGTTAACACACACACATGGACGCAGTGGTCTAAGCTACTGCATCTCAGTGTATGAGGCGTCACTACAGTCCCCGGTTCGAATCCAGGCTATATCACATCCGGCTGTGATTCGGAGTCCCATATGGCGGCGCACAATTGGCCCAGCAGAGTCCGGATTTGGCCGGGGTAGGCCGTCATTGTAAATAAGAATTTGTTCTTAACTGACTTGCCTAGTTAATTAAAGGTTACACACACACACACCATACTGACCAAAACATATTTGGTTGGCATTTACGTATGTCCCCATTACCAGCAAAACATCATCAGAACATATTTCTTTCATTTACTTGCTGTGCTGTTTCGTTGTTCATTTGTTCAGTCATTTCATTCTCAACCAGGATTTCTATGGAACGCCGTTTGGGTCTTCGCTATGGAACGTTTGGGTCTTTGCGTGTCAAAATATACAGTTTATCACAAAAGTGATTACACCCCTCACATTTTTGTAAATATTTGAGTATATCTTTTCATGTGACAACACTGAAGAAAAAAAGTGGTGAGAAGCCTTTTTTTCCTAGACTTGGCACTCCGGTACCGCTTGCCATGCAGTAGTAGAGAGAACAGACTATGACTGGGGTGGCTGGGGTCTTTGACAATTTCAGGGTCTTCCTCTGACACCACCTGATGTAGAGGTCCTGTATGGCAGGAAGCTTAGCCCCTGTATCATTGATTGTCAAGGGCAATGAATTCCATTATCTTGGCTTAAATGGATTTTGCCTTTGAGTTGTCGAGCTGAAAATATCTTACTCTTTCAAATGACTGCTTGACTTGTTGTCTGCTCCATCCACACAGCAGACATCGTGGGCTAAGTTAGGAATGCTGTGTTGCACGTGTAGCTCCAAATTGTACGTGCCATAATTACGTAATGTACTGTACCTACGTTATATAGGTATGCACGTCAGCTTTGACATTGGTTTCGCTCATAGGTGTTAAACTAGACATCAGCCGATACCGATGTTGGCATGTTTAGTTAATATTGTCAGTTTCCGATATGTTCACCGATATATCGTGCATCCCTAATCTAAACCACTTTGAAATAAAGGTTCCATAACCACAAATCTTGTATTTTCAGGTGTTTGAAGCTGGTGTACAAAACCTGAGGTAAAAAACGCACAAATTTTACTTAAGAACAGGAAGCATAGAAATAGCATACATAGAACAGATCTACCGCTTCATAGACTTGCTTTCAATGAGTGCCAATTCTATAACACCCATTTATATTTGAGTTTGGTTGGGTCGACCAAAAAAGTGACATATTGCAGCTTTAAAGATTTAGCAGCATTATCTAATTACTTCAGTATGTATCTCATGTGTTGACCGTCCGTGTTTCTTTTAGCAATTAAGCAGTGTTCAACATTACCTCATCTCGTATTGATAATGTCAGAGCGTGTCACAATGAGCTGGAGTAGTGTATCATGATTGTCTGGCCATCATGGAGAATATGCCAATGAAATCCCTCGCTGACAACGAGAGAATTAATTGCAGTGACATTCATCTCCTCACAGCCATTTGTCCACATGTTCATTTGAAAATGTTTCCCCACGGAGGCAAAAGACAAGATGCCAAATGATATAGATTATTGAAAACATGACGTCCAGCTAGAATTATAACCCCGAAATCAATAAGGACTTAAACTCATCATCAACTCAATTATTAAGAGAAGGTTGACATTGCCATCCTAAGCCTATTACTTCTCTCCTCAAATCTAAAATAAGTCCACACTGGAGGTTTTGAAGAGAAAAAGGGAGAGAGGGAAGATTTTTTCTCTTTTAGGGTTCCTATAAGAGGTCTGGCCACAATGTTCAAGGGCCATTTAGTTGTAAAGACCTCATTCTGATGCAATCTGTGTTTTCCTTCAGTAAGAAATGAAATACCACAATGCACTGTAATGAGACATGGGGAGAAAGTTACCTGCATCTCTGTGAAAAAAAAAACAATTTCATATATTCACATTGAGTCCCGTACTCACATGGGTTCTTTTGTCGTCCTGACATCCTGACAAACTTTATCTAAAGGACCATTATTGTCAGCAAGTAATTTAGACAAATCAACTACTTTCAAATTGGACCTACTTCAAATCTGTTGAACAACTCTAGTCTACAGCTGTGGCTGATCAGCCAGTTATCAAATTAATATGTAAATCTGAATAAGCAGTTTATTTTTCATAGTCAGAGTTTCAGTTCACAATACCAACTATGACTGGAGAAAAATGGGGGAACAATAAATGCCGAAACGACTGCGGAGGGCCAAGGGTTAAAGCGCTGACAGTCAACAGTCAGTTCTGGAGGCAAGGAATGTTAATAATAGTCATTGTTGCAGTGATACAGTAGGGAAAAAAAGTATTTAGTCAGCCACCAATTGTGCAAGTTCTCCCACTTAAAAAGATGAGAGGTCTGTAATTTTCATCATAGGTACACTTCAATTATGACAGACAAAATGAGAAAAAAAATCCAGAAAATCACATTGTAGGATTTATAATGAATTTATTTGCAAATTATGGTGGAAAATAAGTATTTGGTCACCTACAAATAAGCAAGATTTCTGGCTCTCACAGACCTGTAACATCTTCTTTAAGAGGCTCCTCTGTCCTCCACTCGTTACCTATATTAATGGCACCTGTTTGAACTTGTTATCAGTATAAAAGACACCTGTCCACAACCTCAAACAGTCACACTCCAAACTCCACTATGCCCAAGACCAAAGAGCTGTCAAAGGACACCAGAAACAAAATTGTAGACCTGCACCAAGCTGGGAAGACTGAATCTGCAATAGGTAAGCAGCTTGGTTTGAAGAAATCAACTGTGGGAGCAATTATTAGGAAATGGAAGACATACAAGACACTGATAATCTCCCTCGATCTGGGGCTCCACGCAAGATCTCACCCCGTGGGGTCAGAATGATCACAAGAACGGTGAGCAAAAATCCCAAAACCACACGGGGGGACCTAGTGAATGACCTGCAGAGAGCTGGGTCCAAAGTAACAAAGCCTACCATCAGTAACACACTACGCCGCCAGGGACTCAAATCCTGCCGTGCCAGACGTGTCCCCCTGCTTAAGCCAGTACATGTCCAGGCCCGTCTGAAGTTTGCTAGAGAGCATTTGGATGATCCAGAAGAAGATTGGGAGAATGTCAGATGGTCAGATGAAACCAAAATATGACTTTTTGGTAAAAACTCAATTCGTCGTGTTTGGAGGACAAAGAATGCTGAGTTGCATCCAAAGAACACCATACATACTGTGAAGCATGGGGATGGAAACATGATGCTTTGGGGGCTGTTTTTCTGCAAAGGGACCAGGACGACTGATCCGTGTAAAGGAAAGAATGAATGGGGCCATGTATCGTGAGCTTTTTGGTGAAAACATCCTTCCATCAGCAAGGGCATTAAAGATGAAACGTGGCTGGGTCTTTCAGCATGACAATGATCCCAAACACACCGCCCGGGCAACAAAGGAGTGGCTTCGTAAGACGCATTTCAAGGTCCTGGAGTGGCCTAGCCAGTCTCCAGATCTCAACCCCAAAACATCACTGCTCTAGAGGAGATCTGCATGGAGGAATGGGCCAAAATACCAGCAACAGCATGTGAAAACTTACAGAAAGCTTTTGACATCTGTCATTGCCAACAAACGGTATATAACAAAGTATTGAGAGAAACTTTTGTTATTGACCAAAAACGTATTTTCCACCATCATTTGCAAATAAATTAATTAAAAATCCTACAATGTGATTTTCTGGACTTTTTTTCCTCATTTTGTCTTTCATAGTTGAAGTGTACCTATGATGAAAATTACAGGTCTCTCTCATCTTTTTAAGGAGAACTTGCACAATTGGTGGCTGACTAAATACATTTTTGCCCCACTGTAGATGAGGAATCCTCATCAGAAAGTGAAAAACAAGTGGAGAGAGGGGAGACGGAAGTGGAGCAGGTGGTGGGATGGAGGGAACAGGGGAGAGAGGATACGGTTGGAGAGATGAGAAAGAAGAGAACAAATTGGATTGCACCTCCGACGGGTATTGATGGTTCATATTGTGTAAGAGTTGGGAGAAAATATGAGGATTTAAGGGTTGAGGTGTTGAGATGTGTGATGAAGGTGGGATGACGAGGGGATCTGGAGAGATGGCAATCAAAACTGAAGAAACTTGATTGGGTCTCCTGCATGTTGGTTTCGGAGGGAATGCAGCCCGTCTGCCGGCTTTCAACCGGCCGGGGGGATCCTGAGAGTGGGAGCTGGAAACAGAGGTGTGAAAAACAAAAGAAGTCTGTTGAGGATGCAAAGAGAAGACCACATTGGCTATGACAAAAGTGTTGGAACACCAACTAAGACACAATGGTGAGGATATGATAGGAGTGGATAGAGAAGGAGGGAGTGGGCCGGGGTTCAAGGTTGTTGCCTGGAAAGTAGTAGAGTGTTGTTAGAAGTGAAGAAGGACACAGTACTTGAGGCAAGAACGGCAATACAAGTGTTTTGACATTATAACAATGTGATGCAATATTGTCTTACACTATTGGATGGAGAAGGTTCTGAGGAAACCAATTAACTTGTTGAAATGGTTTGTTTGCCAAGGCTTAGTGTGCTGTTAAAGTCAGTACATTACAGTGTATTAAGATGTATTCTATTAAACAGGCCTTAAAAAAAATGTATACACTCATCAGCCATTGAATGCCTTCACCATATTACCACCATGGATTTTGATTCACAATACAGTTTGGGTCCTTCTCTCATCTCCTTTGTACAACCACAAAGTATAGTGCTCTTACACACGGAGAGAGAGAATCTTAGGTCTCAGCAGTTGAACATGAAAGTAGTTTTTGTGAACGTAATGGATTCATTAATGTTCTACTCACATTCAAGCCCAAGGCAATGTTTAGTCACTTCATTAAAATGGGACACAAACGGACAGTCCAGTAGTTTCTTCTCCATTTGACTGAGAATTTCAGCCGGAATTGTCCTACTAGAGTTACACTAAAGATCCAGTGTCTTTGAGATTCTCTACTGGAGAACAAGGGTGATGTGAAATTACTACAACTCATGAGAGATATGATGAATCCAAACAGTTAATATCTATGTATAGAGATATATCTGTTTCTTCAAAATTCTCAACTAAAGCACCATGCTGATATAATCAGTATATGAATGAAGAGCAATACATTGGCTTGCTTGAAGACTCTTTGCTGAAGAACTCTGATTATGCAAAATGATCACAACTCTCAACTTATGAAAGATTGAGAATGACACGCACAAGTGTACAAGTGTGTACCGAGAGTTCATTACGTCTCTGACGATTCCACTTTTTCCTATATGACAGGGAAAACAGAATGCATTGATCTTCTCATTTCCAAGCCCTTGGTAAACAGCTCACACCATCTGTTCCTAAATGAATTACCTTTCAGGGGAATACATGTTGAAATGCCATGGCTCCCAGTTTGCCAGAGGCATGGAGCTCCCAAAGCCTTTCTCTCCATGTTCCTGACATGGTTTGGGCAGGAAGTCGCCAGTGACAGAAAGTTGGTGTATGGAAGTGGCTTGGTTTTATATCTCTCTGATTGGATTGTAGAATTGACTTGGGAGTGTAAGGCTGCGTAAGACCATAGACATGCAAGCTAAACCCGCCCTTGATGTTGTCTTGGTGTTGTCTCCAAAGTCTACATTTAATCCATTAAGTTTATCATTCTCTGAATCAGTCTGATCATTAAAACAAAAATATACTGTATCTTGGCAAGACGCATCTCAAGAACTTCAAATGTGTCTGAGCTTGTAAATAGACTTCTAAGAATCTGTATTGTGTATTTTTCATATCAGAGTGTAGCACTGTAGAAATATAGAGTGGGGTTAAGGTCATTTTCAACTCTAGATGGCAATATTATTTTGTGATATTTAAACACAATATTAACACAATATTCACTCTTTGAAATTGACAAAGGAGTAGAGGGGAAGGGAGAAACTACTCAGAGAGGATGTAAATGTGGTTTAATGTGAGAGAGAGGACAGAAAGAAGCTGGAGGACACCCTCAGGTGGTTGGTTGGTAGAGATGAACAGGACGAGAGTCTGTGACCAGCATGATAGAAGGACAGAGGGAAAAAACAAAGAGCGGAAAATTAAAAAAAACGTGTTGAAGAAGTATCATCTGCATAGGAGTGATAGGAGGCAACTGGGAAAGGCAGCGAGATGGACCAGTGAGTGGGCGTCGAGTGAGAAAAAACAGAGGGCCGAGAGAGGAGCCCAGGGGTACAACGGTGCACTGAGGGTAATGAGCAGTGATACTCTCCAGGAAGCCAGAGGAAGTGAATGCCATTGCAGGCGTGCATTGCAGGCGTGCATACAGCCTACTGGCGGGTTCAGAGATCTGCGCCACAGCGGGAAATTGAGAGCAAAGACCAAAAATAGTCATTTTTTTATGTTTCAAAAATAAGTGTGAAATGTTTGTTCTATACATCCCTGTTTGATGAAGGACATAGAGGTCAAACTCACCCTTGGATATTTCCCCCCAGTATTAAAGTGATGAATGGCAAATACATCACTGAGATTTCATGAAAATAGAAAAGCTCCAATGAAATCAACCATCTTGAGCGATTCCCAGAGTGCTTCCACAGCAACAGTAACAACAAAGGAATGCAAACATTAATTCTATTACTGTTTCAAACAAAGTTGTGAGTAGGACCTATTTTTCCACAGTTCCGGACTTCTCGCGTGGGGATTTGCTGCAGTAATATATGAGCACTGAATATGTGAATAAATTATGGAGCATTTGTAAATGAGCCCTGTCAGTCGTTTGTTGCATTTACTCTGCATGTTCACACGGTGAGTTCATATTGTCATGCTGACGTTCAAGCTACATTTAATTTTGCAGTGGTTAAATGTGAGATCAAGTCACCCAGGGTGAGCCATATGAATCAGGTGCCTGTTGTGGCCCTGAAACTGCTACATGTTCCCATTTCCCATCTCTTTCATTCACATTTAACTCATTTAGCAGTAGACTGGGAAACGAAATAATACAAAAAACACAGTCCTGCAAGATGGACAACGTTTCCTCACCCGGTCTTCTGCTAGGTCGCCAAAACAGAAGTACTAACAATGCAGCTCAGGGCTAAGTTCAACCTTTTCCCTCTAGAAGGAGGAGAGATGTCTGTTGAATTCTTCATTGTTTATAGGCCTAGTTGTTGAGGAGATTAACTGGGAGCAATTTTGCTTTGCAGAACAAGGGAGAGCCACAGGGGTTAGAATATAATTTACCCCGACTAACAAGACAAATCGCCCCCATGTTCCTACCAGCAAAATATTCTGCACAAGTAGACATACTTTTTAGAATATGAATTCGTCATCAAATGGTCATACATTTTTTTAAGTTAACATTATTATCAAGTTACATGGTATTATTGTTCATAATCTTCACAATTTTATAATGACATTCATTATTCATTCCCCATTGTTTTTATTTTAACCAGGCACTGATGCAAAGTTAGGGAGGGTGCACTGAGGTGTGATAGCACCATCAAGGTCCACATTGAGATGTGAAAATTATTAATGCAATTGACTAAATGACAGAGAGGAACATATCCATTAAACCTCTTGTGGGACAGGTGTTAGCTTGAGTGACAAGTCACAATTATACCCCGACTAACAAGGGACACTCACCCAGAGTAAAACGAATGAATTCCTCTGAGATTTCAGCTCAGGTAAAAAGGAGTAAAAACTGACGCAAAAATGTTTTATTCTGTGAAAGTCGGTCACTGTAATTCACAGTGTTGAATGTGTTTTAGTGACAACAGAACCTAGAAGTTACTCTAAAACTCTTTAATCTACATTAAATACCTGCAGCCTTCTTTACGCTTTTGTTGCTGATATCACTTCTGAATTCGTACTCATTGGGATGCAACATATTCATATTGATGTCAGCTGCTTTGGAAGTGTTGCAGTCTCGCAGTCACGCTGACTGGTTGCACTTGCCCTCTTAAGGCGCTCCTGTCTTTCTGTCTCTGTCTCGCAGACATGGAAAGCAGGTGTTTGACAGCTGACGGGTGTAGCTAGCTAAGTCGGGTAAAGAACGCTCCAGATCCCAGTAATGAGGTACATGAGAGGGATTGTGTCTTTCTCCTTCATTTGACATTAACACAAAAGTCTTTTCACAAAACTGTTTGATTTTGTCTGGGTTTTTCTTTGTTTCTTCTACTTTGAGGCTAAAGAGAAGCAAGTGTCTCAGAAAGGTCTCATAAGGTGTTTTCAATAGTTATTTTTCATTGCCTTTCATCTATTTCCCCATCTGGTTGAATGTACACAATGTGTTTTTCAGTGTACGTATCTTTGCTGTGTTTCCAGACTCGAAAACCAGTGACATTTAAATTAGGCGATCATGGGATATTGAATGGCTGTTTTGTGGATAGTATGGGCTTAGGGGGTAATGCCATTTGACATAAATCTCTGATCCACATCAAAAAGAGAATAATCTATCCTTCATACTTCATACACCCTTAATTATAATAGGTGGAAATGTTGACTGCTGTTATGATGTCATGGACATTTAAATAACTAAACAAACTCAATCCTAATCACCACATCTGTCATTACGCAAATCTAATTATTCAAATGGTTCCATTGTGCATCACACTTTGTTATTGGAATCGAACCAGGAATCTACAGTACAACAGATTCTGCTGTGAAGAAGTAAAAAAAAAAGAAAAGAAGAGTAAAACAAAGAGTAAAAAAACGAAGTCAGATTACTGTATCTTGGCTAGTCATCGTTGGACCCTGGTTAGGAATACATGATGATAGAGGAGAGTCCCAGACGGTCTCTTTGTGAAACAGCGATTGTCTGTGGCATATGGACATCAGATGAGGATACACACTAAGTAGACACACAAAGTGGCTTTCCAAATATCTCTATGACTCCTTCCTTGTTCGTACATTTAGTTGTCAAGGAGTAATGCCTGAAGGTGATTTCGCTGCAGGCTCTTAAGTAACTAACATTCCCTTAACCCAATTGGTTTTTTTAACATCAAATGAATACCCTCAGACTTTCGTAAGTATTTGGAGTATTCATTAAGGTATAGTAGTTATGTGGTTAATTATTTATATGGCAAACACATGCAAAAAATATTTTTTACATATAATTCTGTATTTGGAGATCAAGGGAGGGCAAGTCATTTCCAGTTTGATGTGTGATGTTGTACAGGTGCACTGATGCATTGCCATTCTCTGCCCTAGTTTAATACTCCTTTGTGGCTGCTGTGTTTCTTAAGGACATGAATATTGCTTTGTGAGGCAGCCTCTGTGACCTAGACACAGACACCTACTCCATTTGAACACACACACACACACATTTAACAATACATTTAAGAACACACACACACACACACACGCCTCCTCCATTTAGAATCTCCTCCATATCCTTGGCAATATGAGGTAATAAACAGTTTCTCTTCCCACAGAACATGCAGATTCATCTCGATAATGTTCCTTTTTGTGTAATATTTAACCTCAATTTGTTAAAGTGCAACTCCACCACTTTTCATCTTCTCCACCAAACTAGTGGCTATGTATGTGATAACAGCCCAGAAGTAAAGTCCTAAAAAAAGACTTCTCCATGACATCATAGGGTAGCATTAAAAGTAAAAACCTGTGATTTGCTCCCCACGTCACTGCATATCTCATAGTGTTTGAAAATCATTGTTTTTAAGATGCTCATAAACTTTGATGACATCATCGGGTGAAACTTTTAAAATTTTCATTTTTTTCTACAAAACGTAGAAATTCCCTTTTTTTTCACATATTTTGACATTAGTATTGTGCGGTGGATAATGAAAATGTGGTGGAGTTGCCCTTCAACGTTTTTATTTAATAAAGAGGCCAGTCGTCTTCCAGGTGGCTCGCCAAGCGTTTCTCCTCTTTTTTATTATCACAGGCCAAAAGTACAGGGGGAAGAGAGAGCGAGAGAGAGAGAGAAAAAGGTTAGATAGAGGATGAGAATAAGTACTTTGCTATGGCACACACCTAACATGAGTGAAATCCAGCGGAGCCATGAGCCGAGGCGGGAAGAATGATGGATTGCGTCGAGGTTAAAAGCAAAGGAAGTGAAGAAATATGTTTTAGCTGCAGAATAGAGTTGGAATGATCCATTTAGTACTTGAGGGTGGGTTCACAACCTCTTTCCTTGTATAGTACCAAACTCTCCCCATCAACCACCCACTGCGGCAAGAGTGGTCAAGGTTTGCGGCCTTGGTCAGGGGTCTGTTTTCCTAGCCTCTGGGCCAGCAGAATGAACCCGAACAGTGGAAGGTTGCTAGATTGGATTTGTCTGAATGCCCCTTTTGTGCTGTGCTGGTGGTATCGGGGTAGTCAGGGTGTTAAAATTAATATAAATGACCAGGATGGTTGCGTTACCACGGAGTTCTGCTAGTCTCTACATAGTGGAAATTTTGGAGGAATTTCAATTGCCTGAGCAGCATGGGAGCTGGAACTAGGAATCAAAAAGTATAGGGGAGTTGGCATCGAAATGACAAAGATAGTTTGTTTCTGAAATAGTCTTGTTACCTGCACACAGTCATTATACATCCATGTTCTGTGGCTGGTAACTGTCTTCATGTGATAACTTAAACTTCGATGAATGTAAGATCATCCACCTCCTTTCTGCTTTTGTAGCCTCTTACGGATTGGACCCTTTTTTTCAATTTTCTCAGAAAATGACATACCCAAATCTAACTGACTGTAGCTCAGGACCTGAAGCAAGGATATGCATATTATTTATACCATTTGAAAGGAAACATTTTGAAGTTTGTGGAAATATGAAATGAGTGTAGGATAATATAATACATTTGATCTAGTAAAAGATAATACAAAGAAAAACACATGTTTCACATCTTTGAAATGCAAGAGAAAGACCATTTTATCACTTGGGAATCCAGGTGTAATTTAGATATTGGCCACTAGATGTCAGCAGTGTATGTGCAACGTGTTAGACTGATTCAAAGAACCATTGCATTTCTGTTCAAGATGTTGTATCAAGACTGCCCAAATGTGCCTAATTGGTTTATTAATCCATTTTAAGTTCATAACTGTGCATTCTCCTCAAACAATAGCATTGTATTTTTTCAATGTAATAGCTACTGTAAATTGGACAGTGCAGTTAGATTAAAACCTCTATAGGATCGGTGCCTCCCCTGTGGGACAGTTGAGCTAACGTAGGCTAATGTCATTAGCATGAGGTTGAACATTTCACAGGACATAGACATATCTGATATGGGCAGAAAGCTTAACTTCTTGTTTATTAGGGCTAAACCCATTTTTTTTAAATTTTCACCTAAATGACATACCCAAATCTAACTGCCTGTAGCTCAGGCCCTGAAGCAAGGATATGCATATTCTTGGTACCATTTGAAAGGAAACACTTTGAAGTTTGTGGAAATGTTAAATTAATGTAGGAGAATATAACACAATATATCTGGTAGAAGAAAATACAAAGGAAAAAACAAAACAAAAATTCTACCACCATCTTTGAAATGCACCAGAAAGGTCCCAGTTCCAGCCATCACTCTGCTTGTAATTCCGATAGTGTCCACAAGATGCCAGCAGTGTACTTGCAAAGATTCAGACGGATAACGTGAATCTCTCTTTTGTATCGTCTGACATCCCCAAAGATTGGAAAGCTGCCGCGGTCATCTCCCTCTTCAAAAGGGGGAGACACTCTAGACCCAAACTGTTACAGACCTATACCTATTCTACCCTGTCTTTCTAAGGTCTTCGAACGCCAACTTAACAAACAGATCACTGACCGTTTTGAATCCCACCGTACCTTCTCCGCTATGCAATCTGGTTTCCGAGCTGGTCATGGGTGCACCTCAGCCACGCTCAAGGTCATAAATGATATCATAACCACCATCGATAAAAGACAATACTGTGCTGCCGTATTCATCGACCTTGCCAAGGCTTTCGAACCTGTCAATCACCACAGTCTTATCGGCAGACTCAACAGCCTTGGTTTCTCAAATGATTGCCCCGCCTGGTTCACCAACTACTTCTCAGACATAATTCAGTGTGTCAAATCGGAGGGCCTGTTGTCCGGACCAATGGCAGTCTCTATGGGGGTGCCACAGGGTTCAATTATCGGGCCGACTCTATTCTCTGTATATTGTTGAAGTCGAAAGTTTACATACACTTACGTTGGAGTCATTGAAACTGATTTTTCAACCACTCCACACATTTCTTGCTAAAAGGTAGGGAACATGTTAATTGTTTATAACTCTGAAATCAACACGATTGAGACTCATTGTTAATACGACTATATAGAACATTGAGCCTCTTCTCTTGAGACTGTCTTAAGACTGTTGTTTCATTAACTTGTTGAGTGTAGGGGCAGTATTTTTATGTTTGGATGAAAAATGTACCCAAATGAGACTGCCTATTTCTCAGGCCCAGAATCTAGAATATGCATATAATTGTCACATTAGGATAGAAATACTCTAAAGTTTCCAAAACTGTCAAAATATTGTCTGTGAGTATAACAGAACTGTTCCATTGCATGCCTTCCCTCCATTTAAAGGGATATCAACCAGATCCCTTTCCCTATGGCTTCCACATGGCGTGAACAGTCTTTAGACATAGTTTCAGGCTTTTATTCTGAAAAATGAGCGAGAACGATCACATCGCGTCAGTGGATGGCTGGGTGCCAGCAGAGATTTGCATGCGCAACAGCTTGGAGCAGACATTTTCTCTCTCTCTCCTATTGAAAAAGCTACGGTCCGGTAGAAATATTATCAATTATTTATTGTAAAAACAACCTGAGGATTGATTATAAAAAACGTTTGACATGTTTCTACGAACTTCACGGAAACTATTTGGAATTTTTCTTCTGCCCGTCATGACCTGCACGAGCCTGTGGATTTCTGAACAAAACGCACCAACCACATTTTTGGATATAAAAATTTTCTTTATTTAACATAAGGAACAATTTTTGTGTAACTGGGAGTCTCTTGAGTGCAAACATCCGAAGATCATTAAAGGTAAGCAATTCATTTTATTGCTTTTCTGACTTTCGTGACTAATCAACTTTGCTGCTAGCTGTTTGTAATGTTTTGTTTGCTGAGAGAGTTGTCCTAACATAAACGCTTGGATAGCTTTTGCTGTAAAGCTTTTTTTAAATCTGACATGCCAGGTGTATTAACAACAAGCTAAGCTGTGTTTTGCTATATTACACTTGTGATTTCATGAAAATGAAATATTTTTAGTCATTTAATTTGAATTTGGCGCTCTGCAATTCAGCGGATGTTGACGGAAATGATCCCGCTAACGGGATGGGTGTGCCAAGAAGTTTTAAGAAACATATTCCTAAGTACCTTAGAACACCTCACAAAACAACACGATTGCCATTCAAGATTAATGACTGCCTATCAGATTTCATTTTTAGCATCATGTTACATGTCCTTAATCACTGTAACTGCACTGCCTTTTACTTTCCATCAGCAGTTTCTGATCAGAATTTGACCTTCAGACTAAAGTTCAGCCTAGAAGCTGGTAGGAGCTTGTAGTCCGTCAGGCTTGATGAGGTGTCATTAGAGAGTGAGTTAGAGTGATTGATATCTTCAAATAGAAGTGTGGCGGTGAGAAAAGGCAACGTTTCCCCCTCAGGCTGTCTGTATTAATAAACATTAGTAGGAATAAATCACCAGAACTTTTTGTGCCTTCAGAGGTACTTAATGATTGTTGTTTTACATCACGTGTTTAGATGCGGTACTAGCACTTCTATAAGTCCTAAAATAAAAAACTCCTGTGAACTTGTACCCACGTCACATTTCAACAAACATCTGTTCCGTCCTATGCAGCAACACTTCTTCTGTGTATAATTATTTCCCTGCCTAGCTATGTTTTTTATGCATCGATTTGACATTTCAATCATTTGTCAGTTGCTCACAGGTTTCTAAAAACATTTTCATTCATTTGGGTGTGAATGCAATCATTATGCTAGTGGGTGACACAATGTTTTAACAGCTCTCTGGCGGTGATATTGCAGGAGCTTGTCAATTTGTTTACTGGGAAAGCATTTGGAGGTAATTAGTTGTGCAAATATTTCCGATTTAATCTATATTCATTGTCCCGACTTGCTGTCTCTTTGTATTGTGCCTTTGCATGATGAACAGGGCAGTAACGATGTGGAATTAAATTCTGTCTGCACAGCACCGTTCTGAATCTAAAGTAGATTCACACACCAGCTGAAACAATTACAATGTGAAATTGTCTGTTCTTGTCAAAACTTCAAATTCATGTGTAGCCTACTTAGCTATGTTTCTCACAGGACCATTTTCTTTCCTATATGGATAATGTTGACTGTGTGCCCTGTATGATAATGTTTTTTAAAGTAATGTTCAAGGTACTGTAATAGAGGTAAATGTGATTCTTGTTTTAATAAAGCCTATACCCTCAAAACTCATAAGATAAAATATCCTGATTATTAGACATGTCACGCGAACAGCCACATTACATCTGAGGTGTGCATACAAAGAGGAAATAACAACAAAACCTTATCCTCTAGAATTTCCTATTCCATTTGTATTCATCAGGCCTCTCAAATCCTCAGTGACAGAAAATGACTCCCACTGGTCTCTCTGAAAGGATGATCGTCATCAGAAGTTCATCACAGTGTAATGATGGGGATGAGAGTCGGTACGAGGCAGGGAGGAGGGAAGCCATAATAGAAAGAGATTGGAGTGGTGGCCACAGTGGCAGAGCTCACAGCTCACCATAATGTAAAAAGGACATTGTTGGAGAGCTGCCAACATACATTAAATAAAGTGCAATCCTGTAGTCACTCACTAGGAAGGTTAATATGGCAATCTTCATGAGGAGGGGACTGTGGCAAACCCCCATCTGGGAAAACAATGGGCCTCATTCAAATCCAACCCAATCAGAGAAGCCATAAACCAAACACTACACTCGTACACACACACACACAAAGACGCACACACAATCTGAAAAGCCATGAAATGGCATCTAGCTTTGAGTTTTACCAAACCATTGAAAATATGTTTTCCTGAGGACCTCTGTCTTTTTAAGTGACGTTGGTTGACTTTTATAGAAGCAGGCAGGTAGAGAGGGATTGTGGAAGAGAAGGGATGGAAGAAGGCTATTCGTCCCTTGTCACAATCAATTCCATTGAGTTACAACTAGTAACAGCTGATATCCATGTACTGTACCAAACTGATTCGGGTCATGAGTTTGTCCTCGTCTGCTGTGCTTTGCTCTGTAAAGAATTATCCACGTCACTGTGAACACATGGCATTTCACTCTATACAGAGCCATCAGAGTATTGTGCTGTGTCATGAACATTCACATTCATGCTGGAAACATTGACTTCTCACTCTCCAAATGGAAAAGCATAGGCCTAGTATATTTCTACTGGGGATGGTGAGAACAGCTTTTTGGACACACACACACACCAGAGTCCAGTGTCCCCACAGCGATGCTCTATTCCCGGTAGACTCCTAATCTGAGATGACATCATGCAGTAGATTTGGCACGGCCACACAGAGAAGTGTCCCTCACCATGGGATAAAGAGCTGTGAAGATTAACCTCAAACCACAAAGGAGTTCCTTACTGAGTGTCAATAAGGCTGTTCAAAGGGTCTTTCTCTTAACGCTTATAAGGTTATTTAGTTTTACACTGTTTACTATAAGTGCCAAGGCAACATAAGAGGCTGTTTTGTTCATATAGCAATGTCCTTAAAGGGCAAATGGGACTGGGTTGAGTAAACGCATGTCCCAGTAGTGAGTCAACAGTTTAATGTGGAGGGGCTCCTTGGTGATACAAGTGCCAGAGCAAGATCCTTTAATTAATCTTACCATGTTGTTTCAACATGGCTGTGCCTCTTTGACACTCTTGCACTCTCTCTCAAAAACACACGGGCAGGCATACACACACACACACACACACACACACACACACACACACACACACACACACACACAAACAAACGCATGCCACACCAACACACAATTGATACGATAACAAACACTCTTACACACACAGCAAATCCACCCGCCCCCACTTAATTAACGAAGCTTATTCAAATCAAATGTTATTTATCACATACACGTGTTTAGCAGATGTCATTGCTGGTGCAGCGAAATGCTTGTGTTTCTAGCTCCAACAGTGCAGTTCTAACAAGTGATATCTAACAATACACACAATCTAAAGTAAAGGAATGGAATTAAGAATATATAATTTGAACGAGCAATGGTCAGCGCGGCATAGACTAAGATACAGTAGAATCGGATAGGATACAGTATATACATATGAGATGAGTAATGCAAAATATGTAAACATTATTAAAGTGAGAGAGCCCTACTGTCACGGGCAGTGCAGTTGCTGTACAAGGTGGTGATACAGCCCAGCAGGATTGTGCATCAGTTGTGCACCTGTAAAAGTTTGTGAAGGTTTTAGTTGCCAAGACAAATTTCTTCAGCCTCCTGAGATTAAAGAGGCGCTGTTGTGCCTTCACCACACTGTCTGTGTGGGTGGACCAATTCATTTTGTCAGTGATGTGTACGCCGAGGAACTTGAAGCTTTCCACTTTCTCCACTGCGGTCCCGTCGATGTGGATAGAGGGATGCTTCCTCTGCTGTTTCCTGAAGTTCACGATCAGCTCCTTTGTTTTGTTGGGTAAGAGGTGTCTCGTCATTGTTGGTAATCAGGCCTACTGCTGATGCGTCATCTGCAAACTTGATGATTGAGTTTGAGGCGTGCGTGGCCACGCTGTCATGGGTGGAAAGGGAGTACAGGAGGGGGCTGAGCATGCACCCTTGTGCGTGCTCAGCGTTGAGGATCTGCAAAGTGGAGGTGTTGTTTCCTACCTTGCCCACCTTGTGGCGGCCCGTCAGGTAGTCCAGGACCCAGTTTCACAGGTCGGGGTTCAGAACAGGGCCTCAAGCTTAATGATGAGCTTGGAGGGTGCTAGGGTGTTGAATGCTGAGCCATTGTCAACGAATAGCATTCTTACATAGGTATTCTTCTTGTCCAGATGGGATAGGGCATTGCGATGGAGATTGCATCGTCTGTGGATCTATTGGGGCGGTAAGAAAATTGAAGTGGGTCTAGTGTGTCAGGTAAGGTAGAGGTGATATGATCCTTGACTAGTCTCTCAAAGCACTTTATGATGGCAGAAGTGAGAGCTACAGAAGGAGATGGTCATTTAGTTCAGTTACCTTTGCTTTCTTGGGTACAGTAACAATGGTGGACATCTTGAAGCATGTTGGAACAACAGACTGGGATAGGGAGAGATTGAATATATCCGTAAGCACTCCAGCCAGCTGCTCTGCGCATGCTCTGTGGACGTGGCTAGGGATGCCGTCTGGGCCAGCAGCCTTGCGAGGGTTAACACACTTTAATGTCTTACTCTCATTGGCCATGGAGAAGGAGAGCCCACAGTCCCTGGTAGACGGTTGCGTCGGTGGCACTGTGTTATCCTCAAAGTGGGTGAAAAAGGTGCTTAGCTTGTCCAGAAGCAAGCTGGTTTTCTTTTGTAGTCCATGATTGCATGTAGAGGCTGCCCCATACGCCTAGTTTCTGAGTGTTTGCACTTTGTCTCGATACTGACGTTTTAGCTGTTTGATTGCCTTACGGAGGGAACAACTACACTGTTTGTATTTGGCCAAATTCCCAGTGACCTTGCCATAGTTAAATGCGATGTTTCGTGCTTTCAGTTTTGTGCGAATACTGCAATCTATCCATGGTTTCTGGTTGGGTAGGTTTTAATAGTCACAGTGGGTACATGGTCTCCTATACAATTCCTGCTCAACTCAGTCACCGTATCAATGTATTCGTCTATGTTTTTCTCTGAGGCTACCCGGACCATATCCCAGTCCGCGTGATGAAAACAATTTTGAAGTGTGTATTCCAATTGGTCAGACCAGCGTTGAATAGTCCTTAGCACGGGTACTTCTCTTTTCAGTTTCTGCCTATAGGAAGGGAGGAGCAAAATGGCGTCAGATTTGTCAAAGGCAGGGCGGGGGAGGGCCTTGTAGGCATCCCAGAAGTTGGAGTAGCAGTGGTCGAGTGTTTTAGCAATGTGAGTACTAAAGTCAATGTGTTGATAGAACTTCGGTAACGTTTTCCTCAAATATGCTTTGTTAAAATCACCAACCTCAGGATTTGTGGTTTCCAGTTTGCATAAAGTCCAGTGAAGTTCTAGTTGGGGATAGTCGTATTCCTGGTCGTAATGCTGGTAATCCTGGTGCGTTACCATCACTCTGATATCCAAAAGTTTTTCCCGACTATATGTAATAACACAAGAAAATGTCCTGGGCTAATAATGTTAGAAATAACCTATATTATTTTTTAAATACTGCAAAAGTTCCTGAGAGCTTGAAGCACAGCAGACCTATCAGTAGGCACCATGTTCCCATGAAAAAGGTGAAGTCGAAATACTTACTCTGAATTTCACCTCTCTATGTACCCACTTTGACTGCTAAGGAGTTATGGCATCACATGCAATTTGACTGACTGCTGGACTGTGAGTGTGCATTAGACCTGGACAGCTGTCTAGCCCATAATGAAATGCAATGGATACAGTGCCTTGCATAAATATTCACCCCCCTTGGCATTTTTCCTATTTCGTTGCCTTCAACCTGGAATTAGAATATATTTTTTAGGGATTCGTGTCATTTGATTTATACAACATGCCTACCACTTTGAAGATGCAAAATATTTTTTATTGTGAAACAAACAAGAACTAAGACAAAAAAGCTGAAAACTGGAGCATGCATAACTATTTACCCTTCCAAAGACAATACTTTGTAGACCCACCTTTTGCAGCAATTACAGCTGAAAGTCTCTTGGGATAGGTATCTATAAACTTGGCACATCTAGCCACTGGGATTATTGCCCATTCTTCAAGGCAAAACTGCTCCAGCTCCTTCAGGTTGGATGGGTTCCTGCTGGTGTACAGCAATCTTTAAGTCACAGATTCTCAATTGGATTGAGGTCTGGGCTTTGACTAGGCCATTCCGAGATATTTAAATGTTTCCCCTTAAACCACTCCAGTGTTGCTTTAGCAGTATGCTTAGGGTCATTGTCCTGCTGGAAGGTGAACCTCAGTCCCAGTCTCAAATCTCTGGAAGACTAAAACAGGTTTACCTCAAGAATTTCCTTATATTTAGCGCCATCCATCATTCCTTCAATTCCAGTTTCCCAGTCCCTGCCGATGAAAAACATCCCCGCAGCATGATGTTGCAACCACCATGCTTCACTGTGGGGGTGGTGTTCTCAGGGTGATGGGAGGTGTGTGCCAGATATAGCGTTTTCCTTGATGGCCAAAAAGCTCAATTTTAGTCTCATCTGACTAGATTACCTTCTTCCATATGTTTGTGGAGTCTCCCACATGCCTTTTGGCAAACACCAAACGTGACTTTTGAAGGAATTGGTTGCACCAGATCTTATTTAGGGCTTCATAGCAAAGGGGGTGAATACATATGCACGCACTACTTTTCAGTTTTTTAAAAATAATTTATTTTGAATTTCACTTCACCAATTTTGACTATTTTGTGTATGTTCATTACATGAAATCCAAAAAAAATCCATTTAAATTACATGTTGTAATGCAGCAAATTAGGAACAACGCAAAGGGGGGGGGGGGTGTGAACTTTTGCAAGGCACTGTACGTGGCATGCTAAAAATCAAGGAGCATAGCACACAGGACCATGTCGAACGAATCACAGCCACTAATGAGACTTAATAGTCTTAATTCTCCTCCCTCCATATTACATCCTTTATTTTCTAGTTCACACTCAGAGTTATACAGTTAATTGGAGCCTTTTAACAACAGGAGGCCGGATATTTAGGTATCTTGGCGTGCCTAAGGAGATAATAGTAGCTTGGAGGATTGTGATTTGAGCCGGTTAGTTGTTGCAGACGTGTTATTTACATGAAAGGATTGCAGAAGCAGTGAATACCTACTTTGGAAAAATATTTCAAAGAGTTAGGTGAAATGATTTCAGAAAATGACATGTTCTTTGAATGGGGTTGAGTTTGTTGTGGAATGGAATTTTCAAAAAACACAGAGACCTTAGAAGAAAAATAAAAGAACACTGTGGTTTATCTTGCTATGGAACAAAACATATAGCTGTACTCTTCCATTATTCAACACTATACTTTCTCAAATATGCATTTACGTGCCTTTAATTTGTTATTTTAGCTCCAGTTGTACTTGTCAGCAGAGTAGAAATCCAAGCTTTTTCTTATTAGCTAACTTCTGAAATAGTCACATTTTTGTTTTTGAGTGCTCTTTTGAGAATAAAGAAAAGCTACTTAACGTATGAACGTTGTCAGAACCTTCGGAGCCCAATCTTGTTAATAAACAACCCATGTTCCAATTCTCTCCACTGCTGAAATCTCAGATGGAGAGAGAGAGAAGAAAGGAGCAGAGCTCTCACATCATCTTATTATCATGCTCAATTGAATTGCTAAGTGAAAAGGCTTTTTGATCAAAATTAGAACATGGGCCAATTTGGGTTTTATCTTTTCCCCTCCAAGCCTGGGACCTTTTAGACTTCTAATTGGTTAATAAAGAGTCTCTCTAACACACGAGTATTGCAACTTCACTAGATGACTGTTCAGTTAGAGTACTGTAAGGACACCTGAGGTTTAAATGACCTTCATATAGTTAGTTCTCTTGTAGAACGAACACTTTGCTAGACAATTCAAGCAACTTTCTGTATCACGGAAATAAATGTTTTAAAACGTTCATATGACCTTTAGTGCTCATAGACCTACAGTTTGGGTAACCCCTAAATATCTCTCCAAAGCTCAACGGTATAGACGGTACAGTTGGTACCATAGCCTTCAGCTAACCCAACTTATTTCTTCATGCAGTTGTGATGGATCAAATATTGAACCTTGGTCATCTGCATGACTCAAGAGCAGACTGCATAGCCTTTAGCTCTAGGGGCTAACTAATCGGTCTTTAGTGGCTGTCCCCACTACACTGTAGCAATAACTGACCTCAAATCTGCACAAATCAACATAGCGCTAGCTGTGAACCTCCATAGTGATCGCCCCACAACCCTGCGAGTGTATCCCAGGCCTAGTCTGCTTTTCTGGGGTGTCTTTTCACTGAGTTACAGTATGCTGCCCTAATATGGACACCATAGCAATATTCAGTATAATATTTTTGTTGATTCTGGCTTAGTTGTGTTTTTAATGAGAGAAAATTGTCCTCTAATTGAACAATAAATTATTTTAAATCTCCTAACAATTAAAAAACACTTTGCCTGTTTTCTTATTCTTAAGGTTTATTTTAACCAACAGATATTTTGTATTGTAAATATGGAGTTTGATATTCATTTTCTGCCATTTAAATAATTTACGGATTGCCTTCAGGACCATGTCTCTCAACAGGGGAAGATAATGAAAATTAATCTGTGACAGGCAGACAGACTATGTGACAGTAAGTGTATTTAACACACTGTTTTCATCCCCTCTGTGATTCGCTAACATCTCTCATCGTTTACTCTGGAAAGACATAAGTATTAAAAAGTTCAGGGAGCAACTACTGCCAAAGCGATTCTCCAAAATGGCTGATCAATCATAAAGAGTCGCAAATAGCAATAATGGATGGCATTGTGGCTGGTGGGATGGTGGGAAAGTATTTGGCACGGTAACGCACAACAGCCATTGTCTACCCCCCTGACTCTGCCTTATCAGGATGTTAATGCTGGTGGGTGGCGCCCGCCAAGTCGAGCCGCGTTATTGGTGGGCCGTATCACATTGAGCCAATGGATCACTTGGTTGATGGATGACAGTGACCATTCCCCCTGGTGTCACCTGCTGAGGGAGAAACCATATCTCAACGCAGGCCACTAAAAGGACAACATATTGAATTTTTAATTGCACCTGACAGATGTTATGACTAAACCGGCACACTATCGGTAACACTCCACTTTGAAAAGGGTCATCTTTATTTTTTCCAACACCTCCTCCATATTGGATACAGCTAGGTGACTGACAGGAAGAACAAAGTTGAAAAAATCTAATTACAATTTTAAGAGATGCGGCTCAGAGTTAATCAGGTGTCCTGCTGTCGCCTCATCGTGTCACCTCTGAGGAAGATTCACAATGACACACACTGGTATGCCTGTTGTGAAGAAAGACTCCCTTCTTCTTTCCCTCACCTCTTCTCTGCCTGACAGTGGGAACAAAACAAAACTCATTTGATGAATAAAGTAGAATATGTCTCAGTAACCACAAATGATATGTCAGTGGTTAAATTAAATGGGAAAGTGAAAGTGTTTGGGATTTGTTCCAGGAGGTGTTCGGTCAGAGAAGATGTTGAAGATGAATCTAATTGTACTTTTGAAGACTGTATTTATACCATTCAGATGTCTTGCTACTTCTGTTGTTGTGTACTCTCCACTTATGACCTTGTTCTTAGATCCTAGTCTACTTATGTCTTCTACCCTGATGAACACTGTGCATTAGACCATACCAACGCTCCAGTATACCTCCAAACCTGGTCTCACATCACATCATCCTGCATTTTCTCTGGCACCTACTCTTTACTTTCTTGTATTTTAGTCCTTTACTCTTTTAGTATTTGTCCTGTGATTAATGTACCGTGAGAGACGTTAAAGTCTCTGGCCAGAGGTTCACGGTTCAAAGTTGAAGGTAGAGAAAAGGAAGGAGATATCTCACCACTCAAGACAGAAGATAAGATGGAGTCAGAGAGAGGGAGAGTGTCTGGGTCCGCCAGGCCTGGCTTGTGCTTTTATCCTTCTTCCTCAGTGTGCACGTTCAAACCGCCACCAAGGATTCTACTGGGCAGCCAGATAGCGTTTGATTCGCTTGACTTACCTCAAGGGCTATCTCCAGCCTGAGAGACAGTTGCACCATGGGAAGAGAAAAAGAGCGACCATAATGTAATGTAAGAGAAGGACACAGCTTGTGCCCTCACTCTGGAAATATCAAACATACAGAGCAGATATAGAGAGCATTGAGAGAACACTTCTGATGACACTTTAAGTTAGCATTAAGTTAGCTTTTTCAGAGTTCCTGTTTGCCAGGGATTAGGGTTGCATTATTCTGACTCTAATCTGAAATGGAAAAGGTGTTAATGACAAGTGATTATGAAGTGGAATGCGACCACATAAAGAATTCAGATCAAGATGGAAGAATGTTGTGTTGGGACGTGCCACGTAATGGGAACATGTGGAAACTAGTGCATTTCTGTTGGTGTGAAAGGTTACATCTTACAAATATATATGAAAAGCAGCTATTTCTCTTGAGCTAATAAATATTGACTGTGTTGTGTACGTTTCAGGTGTTTTTGTGTAATAGCCTATGACGGTGGTGTGATCAAACAATCACATTTGAAAAAACAATAGTAGTGATAGATGAGAACGCTCTCATTCCACATTTCATGGGAGGTCTTTAATTAAAATTCCAAACAGATAAGCACCTCCATTCCGGTTTAACGAGCATTCACTAAATGTACATTGATTTTAATTAGGCCTCCTCCTGGCAGTGTATAACTAACTCAACTCCCTTCTGCTGGAGGGAGGGAGGGAGGGAGGGAGGGAGGGAGAGAGAGAGAGAGAGAGAGAGAGAGAGGCTTGGATGAGAGAGAACGAGCAAGAGGGGAGAGAGGGATGTGTGGGAGGGAGAGATGGAAAAATGGAGTTTAGAAGGGAAAGTACTAGCGAGAAAGAGGCAGCATGGGGGAGAGCCATGGGTAGAGGGAGATTAGTGTTATAGGAGAAAGTAGGGAGGTGTCACGTTCTGACCATAGAATGCTTTTAGCTAGGGGCGTGACTGGAGAGGGTGTTCTAGTTTATTATTTCTATGTGTATTCTATGTTTTATTTATTTATTTCTTTGTTGGCCGGGTATGGTTCCCAGTCAGAGGCAGCTGTCTATCCTTGTCTCTGATTGGGGATTATACTTAGGCAGCTTTTTTTCCCCACTTGTTGTTTGTGGGATCTTGACTATGTATAGTTGCCTGTGAGCATATGTGTAGCGTCACGTTTCATGCGTTTATTGTTTTGCTTTAAGGTTCACATAGCAATAAAGATGTGGAACCCAGATCATGCTGCGCTTTGGTCCAGTTATTATAACGATCGTGACAGGAGGGAGATAGAGGGTAGGAGGCAGAACACCATAGGGAAACCTTGGCTTGCCTACCTCCCTAGTTCTAATCACACTCGTTGGATCCTACGTGACAGGGACCACTACAGAATGATCACACCCGTTTGTTGATACGTGTGAAAAGGTTAAGAACACACAACCTTCTGATCCAGAGACATGGGATAAGATTGCATGTTCGATGCCAGTCGTAGACACTGGTTTAAATTGTTTTGTTTGAACCCTATCCCAAACCTTAACCATTCAGAATGAGTGACTAAACTTAACCCTTAACTTAGAAATGTAACTAAGGCAATAAGAATCATCATCGCTATAATGGTGAACAGGCAGAGCTCCATCCAGACCTACTCTTTCATACTGTGTTAAGCACTCATTCTGAATGGTTTACCCTATCCCAAACCTTAACCCATGGGATTACACCCATCTACCACCCTGGCCCACAGCATGTCCTCGTATAGCTCCTCTCACCAGCCTCCTTTTTGTAGACTTCCTACTTGAGGAAGCATTGGATTCCAAAAAAAGTTATTTAGCGCCTCTGGGGTTTTGAGGTAATGTCAAAGTCCAAATGTAAAAGGTCAGAGACATCAGGTAGGTTCCCTTTCCTAAGCGACACAGGCCTTATTACGTATAGGCACTGACCTGTGACACATCAGCCGGCCTGTGAGTGAGCCCACCCTGAAAAATGATGTAATTTGGAACAATGTCACTCCTCACCCCTGCCTGACCCCATGATGGCCCATTGGGAGTTGGGGATGGGAGGCAGGAGGGTGTAAATGGCAAGGCAGAGATGGAAGGTATGTCCCAGATCAACCTTTCTCTTTCTGTCTTTCTATTTATTTTCTCTCTCTCCCAGATTAAAATGGTGCTGTTCCTGGGCCTTCAGAGTAGAGTGTACCTGATCAGTAGTGTGGTTATGGGGGTTAAACAGTGTAGCTACATTCTAAGTATGCAAAATAGAATAGGTTCTGACGTCTTTGAATTAGAGGAATCGATGTGTAAACAGGCAGAGGTCTCATTAACATACACCTATACAGGTGTCCCAAGAAAAATATATTAAAACAAACGGTCAACTAATGTTCCCCACACTACGTTTATGTTTTAATGATTATTCTTTGACATGTTCAATAACACAGCTTCTGTATAGTTAATTCAACCATGATGCAACACTGTCATCACATGCAGCACCAGTTGTCCACAAGGACACATTCTGAGGTGTTATTTTATTAGCCAGGTGTTTCCGCCACGCCGCACTGATTTAACACTCCTGAGGGACTAGATACTCATTCAGGCTAATACATTTAAACTTCTGACTGGCTTGGAGGAGTGGTGAACTATTTTCTCAAAGTCACTAGTGACCTATCATTAGCGCACCACATAGCTAAAATCAGCATTCAAAATTACGTTTGGCACTTTGTATTGCTCTATGTGGACATGGGACATTTTGTTATGCGAATAATACATTTTGCGATGCAACCAGGGTGTTCGGAGGGTAACGCCGCTGACATTTTCTTCCATTCATTGCAGGCCAATTGGGGTGAGTGTACTTGAAAAATGGCCGCGAAGTGAAACTTAGTTCTTTACAGTTTGTGCCATTCCGTGTTGCGTTGAATAAATTTTCAGTCAAGGAAACAGGGCCAAAAAAAGATTGGCATTATGTAAACCAACTTATGTTACAAGGATATGCTGAAAGTTCAGTATTTTTCAAAACCGCCCCACATTTAATGCTTTCACCATTTGCATTCCGTTTGTGGTTGGGGGAGCAGGGCATTCTCTGAGACATGATTAAGATTTTCATGAGGGTGATACAAGCTGACACAACAAAAGTGTCCTCTGGGATTTCAGCGGGTGCCCCAGTTATTCGATGTGAATTTTCTATTCATGCTGTCATGGAGGGGGACTGCTCCCTGTCTGTGTGGTGCCACCCCCTGGCAGAGGAGAGCGAGCTTGTCTGACGACATCAGGCCCCTTCAGGAACTTTCACACACACTCTTAAGCAAGAACATGCAAGCGCACACACAGACACTACCAACACTCCAAGAAAAACTCAGTTTTGCTTTGCATTTTACAAGCATGGCATGAATCCAATTTTCTTATTTTATGTTATTCTTCTTCTCTCTCTACACTGCCCTCTGGCAGTGCAATCTTGCTGCGCCCGAACCATCTGCTCACAATCTTAGGAAGAGGAGAGGGTTCCCGGAGTGGTGGCACCATCTCTCAGAGAGAACCATCAGTGGCTCCCCAGTGAGGTCCAGGCCAGTCTTTGGGGCTCTTAACCTTTATGGGATCGGTGTTTCCCCTGCGAGACGGTTGAAGTGGTCTAAAGTGGTCTAATGTGATTAGCATGAAGTTGTAAGTAACAAAAAAAAATTCCCGGGACATAGACTTATCTGATATGGGCAGAAAGCTGAAATTCTTGTTAATCTAACTGCCCTGTCCAATTTACAGTAGCTATTATAGTGGATGAGCACCATACTATTGTTTGAGGAGAGCGCACAATTATGAACTTGAAAATGTATTAATAAACAAATTAGGCACATTTGGGCGGTCTTGATACAACATTGTGAACAGATATGCAATGGTTCATTGGATCAGAATAACACATACAATGCTCCCATCTAGTGGCCAAAATCTAAATTGCACCTGGGCTGTAATAATACATTATGACCTTTGTCTTGCATTTCAAAGATGATAGGAAGAAAATGTAAATGACACGTTTTTTTCTTTGTATTATCTTTTACCATATCTAATGTGTTATATTCTCCTGCATTAATTTGACATTTCCAAAAACTGCAAAGTATTTCCTTTCAAATGATATCGAGAATATACCAATCCTTGCATCAGGTCCTGAGGTACAGGCAGTTGTGTATGTCATTTTCGGCGAAAATTTAAATAATGGGTCTAATCCTTAATGATCAAATTCCGGCATCAACCTCGGAATTAACAACACAACCCGGAGGTGTTAATGTCAATCATTATTGACCTTGTGACCATCTGACTGTTGTAGCATTCATATAAAGACAGTGTTGTCTCACCAGTATCACTCTTTGTTTGTCTCCTCCATAGACGCCATATGTGCCCTGGTTGCGTCAGCCTACCAATTAGAGGAGCATACGCTGAATCC